>NC_056744.1:1174798639-1175042998 GCF_019279795.1 Protopterus annectens | reverse complement strand
AAGCTCTGTATTTTCCCAGTGAAAAACACCTGTGGTCTCTCCAGCTGCTGCAAGTGTCTGGTGAGGTACATGCAAAAGAGAGCATTATACTCCTTTAGTGGTCTGGTGAGGGTATTACAACATTCTCCAACCTGGACAGGACACCCTTACTTATGAGGTGCACAACATAAAATGCTTTCCTTACAACTGTGAAAACTTGGTGGCCAAAGCCCAGATTGCTATCTACCTGTGTTCACAGGTTTCACACCACTGGGTTTGAGCTTGGGGGTGAGTTGTCAATACTGTAATCAGTGGGGAATTCCACTTTGCCAAAGCCATTAATAATGGCACTTTTTCTTGCATTTAGTTTTAGACCATGGCTTTCGCACCAATTGCCCCTCCTGTAATATACTAGCATTGTTTGGAAATTCATGACTGCACCCAATTTGCAATCATTAGTGAACTTGGTAAGCCACAGACTGTCTAGTTTAGCCTGGACTTCAAAGAAACAGATTCCGAATAGTATAGGGTCCAGTACAGATCCTTGTGGTACACTAGTGGTGACAACTCTACTCGTAGAGGTTGACTCACCAACTCTGACAGTATGTGTTCTGTCAGTCAGCCAACTGGCTACAAATCTAGTAACATAACGATTAATCCCCAACTGGGAAAGTTTCTCAATGATACCTGAGTGGAGGATTGTGTCAAAAGCCTCAGCCAGGTCAAGATGTGTGGTATACACTTGTTTTACCTTCATCCAGGGCTTTGGTAACTTTCTCAAAGAAGTCTAGTTGGATTAATAAGCATGATCTACCCTTAACGAAGCCAAACATGGCTGGGTCTAGAAATCTGAAGGTCACCTATATTCTTGCTGATAAGGTCAATGATTCTTTCCATGGCCCTGCAGATGATACTGGTTAAATGTATGGTTCTATAGTTCCCAGGGTTGCTTTTGTGCAAGGGGATTGCTGTTTTCCACTCTGCTGGAACAAAGCCAGTTCTGACACTATGGTAAAAAAGAACTCTAAGTGAGTCCACTACATCCTGTTTTAGACTGCTTAGTAAGCAACCTAGGATGATATCTGGTACCATTAAGGCCATGTTTTACCCTTGGAGAATGCAGCTATGACTCAATGTCAAGAAATACTAGGCAGAGGACTGGTGTCAGGTATGTTTTGGGATATTAGACCCCTAGCATTAAGCAGCAGAACCTTGAGTTTGCCTCCAGTGGATTTTGTTACATCGTAACTTTTGTTTCCTTGACACTGCCTAAAAAAGGCACTATGAAGGCAGCAGATGCCTTTGCCAGTATCCAACAGCCTAGAAGACACAGGTGCAGATCATCTATGGCAAAGTAGTGTGGCCTGTTTACCATGTCATCCCAGGCTGAGAGATACTGGATCTCCCTGGACTGACACCAGAAGGTAAGCCAATTGTTGACGTTTATCGTTTTTTGCTTATATTGTGGCATCATCTTGGGTGAAGGTAGAATGCTGCTTAGGGCCATGGTCATACCTGCCTGGGACACCCAGTCTGACAGTTCAGTCATGTGTCTCTTCATATAGTCCAGAGAGGTACAGCTCAAGTAATTCACCCCAACTTGCCTTTGACAACTGTGGCCTGGAAATAGTCCAGGCCATAATTAAAAACAACGAAAAAGATATTGTCAGGCTTCATGGGGAGATTGAACAATATAATAATTTAATTGTAAATGATTTAATGTTTAGTGTAGAACAAGAAAAGAAAAAATACTACGATATTAGAGTTTACATTGATAAAAAATGTGAGGAAATTTCTATTAGAAAACATAAAAAACTACAGCGTGATATTAAAGAATATGAGAAGGAGCAGCAATATCCAGCACCACCTGCCATACGGGTTAAATATAACCAGGAAGGGGGAGGGAAATCTACATCTTATCAGGACGTTTTCCCTGAAGACAGAAATTATGAAGCAAGGAGAGCTGAAACAGATAATGAACAATTTATTGACAATGAAAGTTTACCCAGGCGTTCAGAGAGAATACGTAATCAACGTAACAACTTAGGCCCTAATTCTTTTCAACAGGGTCCTCATCCCTTCAGGGGGGGAGGGTACAACAGGAACAAGAATCAGAGATGGTAACTTGTGGGACCTCTATTATTACTGAAATTTGTAGGAACCAACATGTGTTTTCTAACAAAGAAGGTTTTTGTATTTACAGTTACAGTGAATTACATGTTTCGGACACATATTTTGACTTATTTACAAAGGGTTTTAAATTTATTTCTCAAAAAAATTGTGATATTACTAAAACCATTTTAGATTTAAAAATATCTGTTCGAAAATTGAATTTAGAAAATTTATTGGGGAATCAAAATTTTGAACCTAACAATTGTGTTCCACACAGGCCTAGTATATATAACCCTCCCATACATCCTCATTTAAAAAACTTGGAAACTAGGATGGAAAAGAAAATTAGACAAGTTCATAGACACCACGTACATAGCCCTAATCTACAAACAGCTGAAATTGATTTATTAAATCAATTTAGCCACAATCCCAATGTTAGGGTCATGGAACCTGACAAGGGTGGGGGAATAGTACTTATGGATAAAATAGTATATGAGGGGAAAATGAATGACATCTTATACAACGAATCTAGATATAGGCCAGTCTCTACTAATGAGATTAATATCTCTTACAAAAAGATAGATTTGGCCATCAAGGATCTATTTGATCAAGGTATTATTGATTATGGAGTATATTCTTATCTTGAGAACACAACCCCTAGGGTTCCCTCCATATTTGGGATACCCAAGGTACACAAAGATATCCAAGATCCCCCCTTAGACCTATAGTTGCTGCACAGGGTTCCAAGATATCCCCTATATCTAAATTTGTAGATATAAAATTAAAACATCTTTGGGGGAAGGAAAACCATTTACTTAAAGACTCTTGGGAATTTTTGGCCAAAATTACATCAGATTTATATTCCCCTGATTTGTTTTTTTTTTAACTATTGACATTGTGGATCTTTTTTCCGTGATTCCGCATGACCAAGGCTTAGCCTGGTTAGAGGTAGCCCTTAGGAAAAATAAAGGGGCCAGTGAGAACGATATTTTTTTGGTCATGGAATTAATGGAACTAGTTCTTAACAATTTTTTATATTTTTCAGGGGAATATTTTCAACAGATTTCTGGGGTGGCAATGGGGGCCAATTGTGCCCCCACTTATGCTGACATAGTGTTATCAGTTTGGGAAAGTCAATGTGTTTTCAACAGTGTATATAGTTAATATTGGACTTTCTATTCAAGATTTTTAGATGACATTTGTATTTTTTGGATAGGGCCAATGAACTTACTGGAAGAATTTATTAAGTATTTAAATTCCAGTACGGAATTTTTGAAATTTACATACCAAACTTCCAAGAATCAGGTGAATTATTTGGACATTACCTTGAAAGCTCAAGTGGGGGGTTTTCAATCAACTATTTATAGAAAACCCACTTTTTCCAACAGCTTTCTTAGATATACAAGCTCACATCCCAATTTTCAAAAAAGGGGGATAGTTAAGGGACAGTTTGTTCGAGCTTCAAGGATGACCTCTGATGATTCTGACTTTACACATGAATGTCTGGTGCTTACAAAGTTATTTCAGGAGAGGGAATATCCTTTAGAACTTATTGAAAAAATTTGCAATGAAGTTAAAGCAGGGAGGGCTATCAAATATTGGCCTGTTTTGGGGATGGGCACCTGTCTACTCTCCCACTTTCCAGTGATGTCCAGGAATTGGAAGGGGGCTACAATATGGTATTTGTCATGGATCACAATGCTAATTCAGGCACTATTAGAAAAATAGTAGAGCAAGAGTGGGGCTACTTTAGTGACATTACCGACCTTAATAATTTGAAGGGGAAAACTATGAAGACTGTTTTCCGCAAAGGCAGGAATATAAAAAACATTTTAGAACATGAGATGGTGACTCAAGTTTCCCTTAACCAACGTAAAGGTACATACAAATGTGGAGCTTGTGGGCAATGTAGGTTTATAGCACATACTGACAAAGTGTATATTCCATCGAGAAATAGATGGATTAATGCATCTAATTATTCTAACTGTAATAGTCAAAGATTAATTTATTTAAGTATGTGCCAGATTTGTCATGGGTTTTATGTGGGCAAGACGGAAAGGCATTTAAAAAGGAGGATTTATGAACACATTTATGAAATACAAAAGCAGAATTATAGTAATGCCCTATATCGACATACCCTGACATGTCCACAAGCTACTTTTACCTTTTTTGTACTTGAGACACAAAGGAGAGATCATAGAGGGGGTCCATGGGAGACCCGGTTAGAATACCGGGAAACTTTTTGGCAGGTGTTGCTGGAAGCTAATAGACAGCCTGGTATGAATGATCATATATCTATTCTACCATTATTGAAACTAAAGGCTGCTAAACTATAATTTTATATTTTTATGATTATATTATTATATGTTTATATATACATTTTTTAAAAAAAACATTTTTTATAATATTAAGTTTTTTAACAAAGGCTGGACAATTTTGATATGCAAGGACATGCAATTTTATGTAAAAATTTTAGTTTATTTGTTATGACAACAGCCTATATTAGTTTTTTTAGGGTTTTGCCTTTAAAAGATAATTATAGTAAATTAATTGATGGATGTGATTGGCTATGTAATACCCAAATGGAGTATTTAAATGCATTGTTTGTGGAACAGCATTTTATCTGAAGAAGTTGGATATTTATTCTGACGAAAACGTTGTGTTTTTACTTTTGACGTTAATATAATAAATTTTCTTGTGGTTGCGGTCTCCCCGCTATCTGGTTTTGTTTTTTTGCGAATTCACCCCAACTTGAACTATAACAGTCATAATGGTACCTGTTGAGTGAGGTGAGTGACATGGTATGATACACTTCAATGTATATAGCTGACATGTGTTGTTGTGGAGCAGATCAAGCGTCGACAGTACACATTCCACCATCACAGCATAGGTGGGCAAGTGTCTACATACCATGTCACTAAATGCTCTGTGACACACATCAATATAAATTCATATTGATTACATGGTCACATAAATCTTGTCTCATACACATGTTGTTATGCTGTGATATACACAACACTGTATCAGATGTTTTTGATACAGCTGCAACCTTGTGGAATTAATTGTATGTACAGTTGTATTGCTATAACCACAGATTATTGAGGGGTCAACAGCACCATTGTGTGACTATAAGCATTTGTGTCAGGAAATGTTCTGCATGAGCCACAAAAGTACAGTTGTGTACACTTACCATAAATGTAGATGTTCGAGTGTATTTACTGTTGTAGTCATCACACTTGGGTTATCCTGCCAGGGGTAGCCCTCGGTCGACCTGAAAACCAGAGGCTTATTATTTCTGCGTTGGTTGCTGTCGCTCCAGAACGGATGTCAGGTCGTCAGTGGTATAAAATCAGGCAGCCGACGCCATTACATCAGTTTTTCTTGCCCCAAATGTCAGGAACCCCCAAACAGGGAGCTAAGTTATAGTGGAATACCACCAACAATAGAAAGTAAATACCAAAAATCCCTGCAAGGAGTGAGGAAGAGAGAGAAAGAGAGACAAGGAGGATGGAGGGTGGGAAACCAGGACTGCAACAGTGAATACACTGGAACATCTACATTTATGGTAAGTGCATACAACTGTACTATGTTCTTTGTGTTTCACTGTTGCAGTCATCACAACTGGGTTAATTCCCACAGCTGATGAAAAGGGTGGAGACAGTCAAGAAGACTTGGGGCTGGCTAGGATGCCCTGCAGGACTGCTGTTGCAAAGCCTGCCCTGCATTTGGAGAAGATAGGCAGGTGGTAATGCTTGGTGAAGGTATGAACAGAACTCCACGTTGCAGTATCCAGGATGTCCCTGGTAGGGACCCCTCTGAGAAAAGTTGCAGAGGTGGATGTTGCCCTGGTGGAATGCATCCTGACCCCCTTAGGGGGCGGTTTCCCGTGGTATTTGTAGCAGAAATGGATACAGCATGCTATCCATTTGGAGATTGATTGGTTTGATATGGCCTTGCTCTCTGCCCCTACCGCAAAGCTGATTAGCAATTGGTCAGTTTTCCTAAAAGATTTAGTCCTATCCAGGTAGAATCTTACCTGTCTGTGCACATCCAGAGAATGCAGAATCCTTTCCCCCTTGTTTTGAGGGTTAGGGAAAAGGATGGGTAAATGAATAGATTGGTTGAGAACCACACTGGACACCACTTTAGGCATGAAAGTTGGGTTAATCCTGAGGGAGACCCTGTCAGCATGAAAACTGATGAAGGGCTCTACAGCCATGAGTGCTTGTAGCTCTGAAACTCTTCTAGCTGAAGTGATGGTGAGAAGCAAGGCTGTTTTCCAAGAGTGGAATTTTAACTCTTCTGAAGCTGCAGGCTCAAATGGGGGGGGGGGGGTTCCAACACAAAGTTAAGGTCCCAAGCTGGGGTAGGAGCTCATCTGGGTGGCCTTAAATTGTTAGCCCCTCTTAGGAACTGTTTAATGAGAGGGTGAGAAAAGAGAAGCAGCTTTGTGCTGTAATGAGCAGAAATGGCAGAGACATGAATTTTAATAGAAGAGAATGATAGGCCCCCCTGTGAAGTAGGTCTGCTAGGTAATCCAGGATGAGAGGGAGGGCTGTGCTGTTTCAGCTCCTTTAGCCTGGATCCAGGTGCAATACCTTTTCAACTTGTCAGCATAGGATTTTGTAGTGCTGGGGTGTCTGGCCTCACGTATAACATCTAGGACTTGCTTGCTTAGGCTGGCAACTGGAGGAGAGGTCAGGGAATAAGCCAGGCTACCAGGTTCAGGGTCTGCAATTGTGGATGCATGAATTCTCCGTTCTGCTGGGTCAGGAGAGTTGGTATCTGAGGTAGGTGCCATGGAGGCAGGGGTGACAGACTGCACAGCAGTGGGTACCAGTGCTGGTGTGGTCAGTCTGGAGCAATCAAGACTGCTCTTGGTTTTTCCACCCTTATTTTGAGTAGTGCCCTTGTAAGTAGAAGTAGAGGAGGAAATGCATAGACTAAGAGGTTTACTCATTGGAAGGACAGAGGATCCACTTTCTAGGCCTTGCTGTGAGGTTTCCTGGTGCAGAATTTGCTGAGCTGATGATTATTGTGGGTGGCAAGGAAGTCCACCTTCGGGGTGCTCCATTTCTGGGTTACAAGGTTGAAGGTGCTGTGGTCTAGCTGTCATTTATGTGGGGTTTAGGAGGTTTCTGCTTAAGTTGTCTGCCAGAGAGTTTTGGGAGCCTGGCAGGAATTGTGCTAGCAGGTGAATTTGCATGGCTGAAGCTATGTGCCAAAGGGTCATGGCTAGCCTGCAGAGGGGATAAGAGTGAGTTCCTCCCTGCTTGTTGATGTACCACATCACTGTGGTGGTATCTGTTTTAATCAGTAGAGGCCCCGGGGAGAGTAGGGGTCTGGAAACTGTCAGAGCGTGGTGAACAGCTAACATCTCTTTTTGGTTGATGTGCAGATGTATTTGATTTGGGCTCCAATGGACCTGACTGCACCTGCCGTCCAGGTGTGCACCCCGGGCATAATCTGATGCCTCTGTGGTTAGGGTCTGGGCGGTGTGGGGTTGTGAAAAGAGAAGGCCCTTGCTGTGGTTGCATGCTGCTGCCCACCAAAGAAAATCCTTCCTTTAGACAAGGTATCACAGGTATGATAGTTTCCAGGTCCTGAGAGTGTTGACACCAAAGGCGTTTTAGGTACCATTAAAGTTTCCTCATATGCAGTCTGACATACAGAATGAGCAGAATGCAGGATGCCATGAACCCTAGAGCTTGCAGGATTTTCCTTGCGGATAACTGTGTTCTGATGTCTAGTTGAGAGAATCAGCCTGTCAGATAGGCTAATTTTTCTGGACTAAGGAATGCCATCTGGGATGCTGTGCCCAGGTTTGCTCCCAGGAATCCAATTTTTTGAGTGGGGACTAGTTTGGATTTCCTTTCGTTTATAGTATACCCCAGGATGGTCAGTAGGTCCTTTACAAAGGTCAGGTGCCGAAACAGCTTTTCCTGACTGTCTGCCTGAATCAGGCAGCCATCTAAGTAGGGGTAAATTTGAATATTCCTTTGTTTGCAAAAAGCAATGGCTGGAATCAGGCATTTTGTGAAATCTCTGGGAGCAGTGGATAAGCCAAAGAGAAGCGCAGAGAACTGAAAGTGCATAGATCCTGCCCTAAAACAGATATTTCCTAAAAGAATCCCTGATTGGGATGTGTAGATAGGCCTCCTTTAGGTCTACGGTGGCTAACCAAGCATCCTTGGATAGCATAGGAAGAAGCTGCTGGAGGGTGAACATTTTGAATTTTGGTATCATCAGGAAGGTGTTGAGAATTGATAGATCGAGGATTGGGCGCCGGGTACCCTCTTTTCTCGGTACCAGGAAAAGCCTGGAATAGAAACCTTGGCCTATCTGGTCTACAGGAACAGGCTATATTGCCCTCATGGAGAGCAGTGAATGGACTTGGTTTTGGGCCTCTGCCCACTGCTTTGGAGGAAGATCTGGGAAACTTTTTGGGGTTGGCAGTGTGTGGAAATAAAATTTGTATCCCTGGGACACTATGTTGAGGACCCATTGGTCATTGGTGATGGAGGCTCAGTTTTTTTGCATGGGAGGAGAGTTTTCCTCCTAGGGGCACAAGCAAGTGGGCAGAGGAAAGGGGTGGAGTTGTAAAGTCATTGTGAGTTCTTTCCATAAGGGAGTGGCTTTGCACTCCCTGTTTTTGAAGTGGAGGAACTCCATTGTTTAGATCTCTGCATTCCCTGGGACTGCTGTCTGGGGGGGGGGGGGGTCCGCTTCCCCTAGGTCTTGTCTGAGCTGGCCTTGAGGATGCCAGAAAGGACCAGTGCTTGGTGGGGCAATGTCTACTGAACCTTGGAGGCTGGACTTGCAAGAAGTCTAACTGTCTGCATACATTTAGCTTTTTCTTCCATCTTTTTTAAGACCTCTTCTGCCTTGGTGCCAAACAAATATTCTTTGTTCAATGGTGCGTCCAATAGTTTTGATTTGACATGGTCTGGCAAGGTCTGTTCCTTAAGTCATGCATGCCTTCTAAGTACAGAACCTGTGACTGCTGCCCTGCAGGATGCTTCTAGGGCATGAAAGCCACATTGCAAGGTGTGTTTAGTAACTTGGCTTGCAGAATGCATAAGCTCCTGTAATTCTTTATTTTCTGCACAAACCGGAAAGGTAGATATTTTTTGTTTAAGGAGTTCCATTGTATGTTGCTGGTATTTCAGCATGAGGAACTGACAATTTAGTGCTCTCATGGCAAGAGTTGCAGAGGTGTATACTTTTTTACCCCATCTGTCTAAAGCTTGGGAATCCCTGCCCGAGGGGGTGGGATTCTTAGCTGTGGTTGCTTTTATTCCTTTAGGTCCTTGGGAGATGATATGAGAGTCAAGGACTCTAATATCTGTCAGGTTTCCTGGGAGCAGGTGGAAGAGTGTAAGGAGTTAAACTGGATTCCATAAAGACATCATCCACAAAATCCAGGACAGGAGGAATGGCTAAAGGTCTGTGCTGTGGTAAATCTAAGAATCCCCCCAGAGTCTCTTTTTGGACCGAGGATAGTCCTGACATTCCTATTGGAAATGCTCCCTTAAAGTATGTAGGGTTTACCAAATGAAAAATCCTCTGGAGGAGAGGCAGAAGGAATTGATTACTCTGCATCTGAATCCTCATAAGCAGACAAGGGTTGCATATCTTCATATTCAAAAACCTCAGATTCATTGGACTCCCGGTCAGATAAAACTGCTGGGGACATGTCTCTTTCTTTTGAAAGGGGTAGGCTGGCTTCCCCTAATAAGCATGATAAGGTCTTCTGCCATTTTAAGCATTTGAGATTGAGGCATGGAAGCAGGTGCTTGAGGTTGGGTTGTCGGTTTTTTAGGTGTAGTTCGTACCCCGGGCCTTAGAAATTCCAGTTTCAGAAAGAACTGAAGATGCAAAAGAAGTCATCGGTTTGTGTTGAATATCGGTAGTGGGAAGCCGGTGCCTGTTCAGCAGCTCTGGACCCATCCAAGGTAGAGACATTCGCAGGATCCTTAGCCAAAGAAGAGTCTCGGGGCATACCTGACTCCGAACGGGTCTTGGTAGCGACCTGCAAATCCACAGAAGCAGGCATCAGGGGCTGTGAAAGCGCCTCACTGAGGACTGGCGAACTGGCAACTAGCTTAATGGAAGTGTCGTCTGCAGTTTTGGACCTGTGCGGTCTGTCTCTGTCTTTATCCTTACGTTTTTTCGGAAGATCGGTAGTCACATAGCTTACCGAAGCCATTTCAGAATACAGAGATAGGCAGCAAAATTATTTAGCTACAATAAGGGCCCGCCGACGTATAGTTCTGGCGTTGAACAAACCACAAAACCGACAGCGAGGGACATCGTGGTCTGGGCCTAAACAGGTGACACAGTAAAAATGGAAATCTCGGTGTGGTGTTTGCTTTCCACAGGCGAGACAATTGTTAACTTTTTCTGACATCGGTTAGAGCAAGAAAAAAGGATCCCCAACACGGTACATAGCTTTAGAAGACTTCAACTTCAATTCGGAAATGAAAACTCAGGTAGCGGCCGACCGGCAATCGTGCAAACTGCCTCTGCTTTGGGATCCTCAGCAAGAAAGACTGATATAATGGCATCAGTGGCCTGATTGTATACCACTGATGACCTGACATCAGTCCTGGAGCAACAGCAACCAACGCAGAAATAATAAGCCTCTGGTATTTGGGCCGACTGAGGGCTATCAATGACAGGATAACCCAAGTGAGATGACTGCAACAGTGAAACACGAACATCAACTGATCTGCAAATGTATACTGATATGGCATCTGGCTGCTCAAACACAGCTTGCCCAAGAAACACATACAGGATTATATTGTGCAACTGATGTAAGTACAGGACACTGTTACAGTTGTGTGACTGTGTGCATAGTGCCGACATCTGGAATGTGATGAACAACTACAGCTGTATTTGTAGGTCTTTTCACAAAATCATTTATTCTAGTACATTTGAAGTGTTAAGGGGAATACACAACTAAGCACAGATGTGCATGTGGATATCACCAGACACACCCAACTGGAGGAACTAGACAATCTGCTAGCTGACAGTTTGTCTCACATCACACCCCCCCAGTTGCCATTGTCCATCAGCCAAAGTATACATGCAAACATTACCTAGTTTCTATGCTAAGGAGGGCAGAACATCTGTGTGCTCTGTATGGCTAATAACACAGAATCAATGGGGTGTGACATCACAGATGGCCTATAGCGTGACTCAAAACATGGACCTACCAGACATAGTTGGATCCATACTTTAACACACTCTTCAAATTAAATATGTCCCCATAGAAGGGTGTGCATCAACATGTATCCATCAGACAGGGGGGGATCACCTGACGCATGCATGTATAGACACATTCTGACTCATCTGTGAGGTAGACCAACATGTCATCATGGACCTTTTCTAAATGGACACTGGTAACATCTCGGCTGTGTGCGAAAGATGTGTGATTTTGTTCAGGCTACATCCATGTCTGTTACATCTGTTAGATGTCCTCAAGAAGTTCAACAAGGGCATGCATGATGACAACACTATCAGCCTGCGGAATTTAACCAGGCAAAGACATATGACATACACCCACATTGAGGTATTACTGTAACACTGTCACAAGTAGCCATAAACACCTATAATCACCAAGTTAGTTGACCATTGGATCACATATGTGACATATAAATATGTTGAAGTGACCTATATCTGGGGTCCAGTGATCAAGTCCATACCTCAGGGCTGTGTGCTAGGCCATTTCCTGTTCATTATTTAAGTCACAGACAAAGAATGGCATACACATCTTTTGTCCAAACAGCTTTCTGGAGGACTGCAGATTGTGGACATTAGCATAAAATACAGACAGCATCAACACACACACAAAGGATTGCTGCCAGAACCATAAAGAGACACGAAATGAAAAAAAATCATCAGGGAATTTGTTACAGTATAAAAACATACACACAACCTAATGAAAATGTAGACAGCACACCCCTATGAGTAGAACAGGTGGTATGTGACCTGTGTACTCAGGTAGATGGGATGCAGAACATCCAAAAGCTTGAGCCCACAGTGGTGACTACTTCCTTATACATAACACAACTCCTGTGTGCAGGACATCCAGCCTTCATCACACCAATAACTGAGTACAATGCACTCTTTCATGTACCTCCCCTACATATCTTCCAGGGATGTGTTACTCAAGTGCACCACATTTGCCACAGTGAGCTCCCACACATCTTATTGGCCATATCTAAGTATTCTTTTTGTTGCATAAACACTTGTGTCTGATGGTGCAGAGGCCCCATCAAGGTGTTATACCACATGCATGTGAGATGAGTGTTCCTGTGATGCATACAGTACATACTTAGCTGATTGATGGCATGGGTTACATTTGTGACACTGTGGATTGTGCTGATGGCATGGGTAACATTTGTCGACAGTGTGGATTGTGCCATATATATATGCCATGCACACTTGTCAACTACCCTGGATTGATCATAATCTCACATACAGGTATAGCAGTGTCCCTCTTAACACCTCCAGCAGATGTTAAGTTTCAGGACAGTGCGCTCAAATCCCCTCATAGATTGCTGACCACTCATAACAGTTGTACAAGTGTGTTTTTGCAGAATCATCTATGATCACGCACAATCACATATGATATGTCAGAGACATGGGATTACTGGTGGTAGTATTCTGATATCGTCCATGACTGTGTGGGCTTCTGTCTACTGTTGTCCATGAGCATATTACCATGTGTGTCCCACTTGATTGACACCTCTGTTGACATAGTCATATTCAGGCAACTCATTTTGCACAGTTTCACAATATGCACCTAACCCCTATTGTATATACCATCCCTGATATATGTCCTCTCCATTTTTCATGTCAGGATGCTTATAAAACAAATAATCTTCTCCACTATGTCACCTTGTGTTACAGTTACATAATACACACTCACTGTGCAGTCCATACTGGATCATGTCGATATGTGATTAGTGTTCATGCTACAACTGTCTTTACTGACATGTCCTTATCTGCTGTACTTTACCAGGTTTTCAACTGTCCTCTTTCCCAATCTTCATTCCTATAATTCATCTGTGCCTCCCTATATTCAATACACACACTTTCCCTGACTGACTATAATGCAATTTGTGCACCCTTACAAATCATTTACACAACTTTTGTTCAGTATGCCTTTAATAGGTTCCCAATATTCTGCACTGTATACACTTTCATATAATGTGTTGGAACTATACACAATGCTTTATTAAAAACCCTGGTAATACCGTGGCATTCGGTGGAAATATACAAACCTAGTTTGTCCATAGGTAAAAAATGCCCATGTCTACTGCTACCAGTGTTGAATTACATGGTTTCCTGGCCAGCAACAGCTTAGCCTACACAGAGTTTACTGAATCCCCAGGTTCATCTTATGTTCCCATAAATATGGGTATTGCTAAACCAAGTCATGAGTGGGTACTTAACTTACAGTTACAGCCTTTATCTTCATTAATTTATATCCCAAAAAGGCTATCCTTGAATTGCGGAGTCCCTTACTTTCTTTGCCAGTGGCACTGCATATAAGCAGATCAAATAACAAAGGGGAAGAAGACACCCCTGCCTGGTTCCTCTTTCAGACACAACTTATCAACATTAATTCTTGCCTCCGATCTTCCACATATCCTCATAATTAATCTTATAATTGCATACGGGATAAGAGGCAAGCAGGCATTCATGGCAGACAGGACAGCTTCTATAGAAGAATAAGTCACACCTGAATGTAGTGGTAGTTCATGAAAGTACTGCAGTACAGCAGGGACCTGTGATAAGAGTGGGCCCTAACTAAGTTTGTGGCACCAACAGGAAAACCTTTTCCACTTAGCTGTGTAGATTTTCTAGTAGCTTGTTAAAGTGCTACAAGAAGCCCGGAGAGCATCTCTTCAGAGAAGAGATTTTTTTGAGGAATTAAAATTCTATCATCCATAGGGTCAAACAAAGATGGAATACTTCGGTGAAGAAGCAATACTTTTTTGTTCAGTGATCAGGTCTGGTTGTAGAGGTATTTTCCTGTAACTTCCCTTTGTCAAGATAAATAGCAAGTTAAATCAATGTTATCTCAGCCAAAAGTGTGCTACTAAAAGGAGTGTGGGTATTTCATTTTGTGCCTTTAGATGAATGTTTGGAAGAAGAGGCACTGGAGGAAAAGCATTAAGGAGCTTTCTTGTCCACTGAAAGGAGAAGGCATCTGCCCTCAAGGCTGTAGGACAAGAATCCCTGGTGCAGAACTGGGGAAGCTGAAGGTTGGTTGGTAATGCAAACAGGTCTATATGAGGTGTGCTCACTGAAGGGTGATCACTTGGAAAACATGTCTATTTAACATCTATTCATGGCAGTTCTCCAGCAAGTGGCTTAGGGAGTTTGCCAGCACATTGCCCCAAGAAGGAATGTATGTGGCTGTGAGTATGATGTTCCTCTGAGTGGCTAAGTTCCATGCCTCCTGTGCTAACCTGCACAATTGGTAAGACCTGGTGCCATACTGTTTATGTACCACTACTGTGGCGTTTTCTGTGTACACTAGGAGGGGGGCCTGGGTTTCCAAATATAGCCAAAGGTTTGAAATGCTTCTATAAGAGACTTAATTTCCTTCAGATTGATACATTCCCTCAGAAACCTAGGTTGCATTCTGCCCTGTACCCAGTGTGAACCTGCCCATGATCCTTACACCTCATCGAAGGAAATCTGTGTAAACCTGTTGAGGAGGAAGTGGTGTGAATGCAAGTCCTGGGTTGAGGATGACCTGCACCTTTCACCAAAACAATTCATTTCTGAGACAAAGGAGGAGGAGAATCAGGGTGTCCAAGGAGCAACAGTGCTGGGACCACCCAAACCTCAGGTACTACTGGATTTTCCTCTTGTGAAGTCTGGCCAGGGGGAATATAGGGATGGTGGCTGCCATGAAAAGTACAGTTGTGTACACTTACCATAAATGTAGATGTTCGAGTGTATTCACTGTTGCAGTCATTACATTTGGGGTAATCTACTGGCAGGTTGCCCTCAGTCGGCCAGATTAACAAAGTCTTGGGTCCTGCATCGGTTGCTGTCCCTTCTACCATGACGTCAGGGGTATAAAACATGTAGCCATCGCCATTACATCAGTTTTTCTTGCCCCAGATGTCAGGTGCCCCCAAATGGGGAGTCACATTATATTATAATAAATATATATATATATATATATATATATATATATATATATATATAAGTAATTTAAAACACAAAAAGTATACCTCCAAACAAAAGCAAATACACCAAAAAGGCTTATAAGTGTAGTAAAAGAAAGTAGAGGCATAGTAAGAGAAAAAACAGGGGGCTGGAGGGAGGGTAAAATGGACTGCAACAGTGAATACACTCGAACATCTACATTTATGGTAAGTGTACACAACTGTACTATGTTCTTCGTGTTTCACTGCTGCAGTCATAACATCTGGGCAGATTCCCAAAGCTATGGTTGGGAGGATGGATTTATACAGCATTAGGACCGGCTATAAGTCCCTGCAAAACAGCAGTGGCAAAGTCAGCTCTGGATTTAGAGAAAATTGGTAAATGATCATGTTTGGTGAAAGTATGAACTGAACTCCAGGTAGCAGCTTCTAGAATATCCCTGGTAGGAACACCTCTGAGAAAGGCTGTAGAAGTAGATGCAGCCCTGGTGGAATGGGATCTGATCCCCTGGGGGATAGTTTTTCCATGGTGCTTATAGCAGAAACAAATACAATGGCTTATCCATCTGGAAATGGTTTGCTTTAAAATAGCCTTTCCCTCTGCCCCTGCAGCAAATGCTACCAGCAGTTGTTCAGATTTTCTTTGAGATTTAGTCCAGTTCAAGTAAAATCTAAGTTGTCTGTGTACATCCAATGAATGCAGAATCTGCTCCCCCTTGTTCTGTGGATTGGGAAAGAAAGCTGGCAAATGAATGGTCTGATTAAGAGCCACACTGGATACCACCTTGGGCATGACGGATGGGTTGGTCCTGAGAGATACCCTGTCCGCATGAAAAATTATGAAGGGCTCCACTGCCACAAGAGCCTGTAATTCAGAAATCCTTCTAGCTAAAGTGACTGCTAAAAGGAAGGCTGTTTTCCAGGAGAGAAATTTTAAGTCTGCAGTAGCAGCTGGCTCAAAAGGAGGGAGAGTGAGTTTCTCTGATACAAAATTAAGGTCCCAGGCAGGGGTTGGAGCTCTCCTGGGTGTTCTCAAGTTTTTGGCCCCTCTGAGATACTGCTTCAGCAGAGAATGAGAGAAGAGGGGAGGTTCTGTCTTGTAATGAGCTGAAATGGCTGAGGCATGGATTTTTATGGAAGAAAAAGACAGGCCCTTGTGAAGCATCTCAGTTAAGTATTGCAAAATCTGAGAAATGTTGGGTACTGCTGTGCTTATCCCTTGAGATTGATTCCAGGCACAGAATCTTTTCCATTTGTCAGCATAACATTTTCTAGTACTAGGTCTTCTCGCCTCAAAAATGAAATCCATCACAGGTTTGCTGAGGGATGCTAAGGGTAAATTTAGGTGATTAGCCACGCTGCAAGAGTCAAAGTTTGGAGCTGAGGGTGCAGAGTTTGGTTGTTCTGCTGAGACAGTAAGGAAGGTGTCTGAGGCAGGTGCTACGGAGAAATGTGTGACACACTGCGCAGGAGTGGGTACCAGTGTTGGCGAGGCCAGTCTGGAGCAATCAAAATCATTTTTGGTTTGTCCTGTTTGACTTTTAGTAGAATTTTGGAGAGCAGAGGCAGAGGGGGAAAGGCATAGACTGATAGGTTTTTCCAGCTGAAGGACAAAGCATCCACTTTCCAGGCTTTTTTGTGATGAGTTCTTGTGCAAAATTTGTCCAACTGATAGTTCTGGGGTGAGGCAAAAAGATCTATGTCTTGGCTCCCCCATTTGCGTGTCAACATGTTGAAAATCCGTGGTTCCAGTTTCCATTCATGTGGGTCCATGAGATTTCTGCTTAGTTCGTCTGCCAGAGTATTCAGCTTTCCTGGCAGGAATTGAGCTTGTAGTTGTACTTGATTGCTCAAGGCCGTGTTCCACAATGCCATGGCTAGTCTGCAGAGGGGGTAGGAGTGTGTACCCCCCTGCTTGTTTATGTACCACATAACCATGGTGTTGTCTGTCTTTATCAGTAATTGTCCTGGATGAAGGTAGTCCTTGAAGGCTGTCAGTGCATTCTGTACAGCTAGCATTTCTTTTTTAATTTATATGAAGGTGCATTTGATTTGGGCTCCATTTGCCCTGAATGCACTTCCCTGCCAGATGAGCCCCCATGCATAGTCTAATGCGTCTGTAGTTAGGGTTAGGGTAGCAAGGGGTGGTGTGAATGGCAGTCCCTTGTTCTGGTGGCAGGTCTCTGCCCACCACAGGAACTCTAGGCGCAGGCAATGTATGATAGGAATCATTGTTTCCAGGCTGACACAATGCTGACTCCATAGACTTTTTAAATACCACTGAAGTTTCCTCATATGCAGTCTTGCATATGGAATTAGAAGAATGCAGGAGGCCATGAACCCCAAGGCTTGCAGTATTTGCCTTGCAGAAAACAGGGTTTTTGTGGCCACCTGTTTGAAGCAAGTCACCAAATGAATTTGCTTTTCTGGCGTAAGGAAAGCCATCTGGGCAGTTGTATTCAAGCTTGCACCCAGGAATGTAATTTTTTGAGAGGGTACTAGTTGTGATTTCTTTTCGTTTATAGTGTACCCTACACAAGTTAGAACCCTTTTTACAAACGCCAGATGTTTTAAAAGAATGTCCTTGTTTTCTGCCTGAATTAGACAATCGTCCAGGTATGGATATATTTCAATATTTATTTGCCTGCAAAATGCAATTACTGGAGCCAGGCACTTTGTGAAGACCCTGGGCGCAGTAGATAAGCCAAAGGGCAGTGCAGAGAACTGGTAATGCAAGTAGCCTGCTTTGAAGCGGAGGTGTCTTCTGCAAGACTGCCTGATTGGGATATGCAGGTAAGCCTCTTTTAAATCTAGAGTTGCCAACCAGGCATCTTTGCCTAGCACAGGAAGTAACTGGTGAAGACTCAGCATCTTGAATTTTGGAATGTTCAGAAAGGTATTTAGAGTAGATAAGTCCAGAATTGGACGCCATGATTTGTCTTTTCTGGGTACCAGGAAAAGTTGAATAGAAACCTTGTCCCTTTTCCTCTTCTGTTGAGCTTTGGCCAACTGCGACCTGCATGAGTGGAGTTAAGTAGATTTTTATCTGCACTTTTATCAAATAATACACAATTTAAAGTAATTCGTTTGTGTTGCATTGAGCAATATCTAGCTGGAAGTTGACTGTTTTTTCAGTAGGTCTTATAAAAGTGGTATTTTCAGTTAAGGCTCGTTAAAAGACCTGCATAGTCAGTGATAAGTGGGGGTAGTTTACCTCATTGTTATTCAGTTTCTGTCTTATACAAGTGGTACAGTGAATTGTTTTCTGCTTAAACTGTGAGCTTTGGCCAACTGAGACCTGTATGAGTGGAGTTAAGTAGATTTTTATCTGCACTTTTATCAAATAATACACGATTTAAAGTAATTTGTTTGTATTGCATTGAGCAATATCTAGCTGGAAGTTGACTTTTTTCAGTAGGTCTTATACAAGTGGTATTTTCAGTTAAGGCTTGTTAAAAAACCTGCATAGCCAGTGATAAGTGGGGGTAGTTTACCTCATTGTTATTCGGTTTCTGTCTTATACAAGTGGTACAGTGAATTGTTTTCTGTTTAAACTGTGACCTTTGGCCAACTGAGACCTGCATGAGTGGAGTTAAGTAGATTTTTATCTGCACTTTTATCAAATAATACACAATTTAAAGTAATTTGTTTGTGTTGCATTGAACAATATCTAGCTGGAAGTTGACTGTTTTTTCAGTAGGTCCCCACCGACCCTCCCTGTTTTTGTCTTGGTGTTAATCTTGGTGGCTTTGAAACTGACCGCCCCTCTTGTAAATTTGCACTTGGATACTCCTCCTCGACCCATCTCATTTGCTCACTCAAAAAAAAAAAAAAATGATCTGCTTTTACTGTATTTGTGTTTCTTCCTACTTTATTTTGCTTTTGCGTCATCTTAAAAGTACTCAGTTGCATTTATTACTGCTTGGTGTAACTCATTCTAAGCCTTTTAGTTTAAGCACTTGGGCTTCAGACCAGTTGTTTTACATTAAGAAGGTTTGTGGTCTGCACTGTAGTGGAAGGACAGGTAGCTTACATCCTTCTAAGTTGGGAACTGCTGATTGAGGGCTCAGTGTCTGTTATTCTAAAAGTATATTAATTCTGGTTTAAGCACTTGGACCTCAGGCCACTTATTTTACATTAAGAGGGTTCGTGGTCTGCATTCTTGTGGGAGGAGAGGCTGGACTCTGCCCTTCTGAGCTGGGAATTTCTGGTTAAAGGCTTATAGTGCCTGCATATTTGAACTGCTTCTTACTGAAACTGGTACACCTTGTTTGCTGTAGCATAGACTAGATCCAGGCCTGCTGAAAAGTACAGTTTTGTACCTACCATAAATGTAGATGTTCGAGGATCCACATTGCTGCAGTCCTAACCATTGGGTAGTCCGCTGTCCAGTCGGCCCGAATACCAAAGTATATGGCTGACGTCGGTCCAGGCGCATTAGACTGACGTCAGGACGTCAGGGTACTAATGCGCATGACCGACGTCATATCCTCAGTCTTTTCTTGCCCCAGATGTCAGAAGACCCTAAAAAGACAAGGCCCAAACCAAAACACCAAAAAACCCTGCACCAAACATATATACAATATATATACAATAAGATATATAGTAACTCACACCACCACCCCTAAACAAAGCGGGAAGGAGGGAGGGTAAATTGGACTGCAGCAATGTGGATCCTCGAACATCTACATTTATGGTAGGTACAAAACTGTACTATGTTCTTCATTCCACATTGCTGCAGTCCTAACCATTGGGTAGAATCCCAAAGCAGAGGTAAGGGAGGCTGGCAAATCATAAGGAAGCAGGAGCTGTCAACATGCCTTGCAAAATAGCTGTGGCAAAACCAGCCCTAGATTTAGAGTAGAGAGGAAGGTGGTAATGCTTAGAGAAAGTATGCACTGAACTCCAAGTAGCTGCCTCCAAAATATCCTTAGTTGCCACCCCTTAGAAATGCTGTAGAAGTGGCAGTAGCCCTAGTGGAATGAGGCCTAATCCCAGCTGGAATCTCCTTGCCATGATGGGAATAACAAAATGAAATGCAAAACCCAATCCACTTAGAAATAGTTTGCTTAGACACAGGCTTGCCCTGAGAACTCAAAGCAAAAGAAACAAACAACTGCTGAGACTGCCTGAAATCCTTAGTCCTGCTTAAATAATACCGCAACTGCCTATGTACATCTAAAGTGTGCAAAATCTTTTCCCCTTATTTTGGGGATCTGCATAGAAAGTAGGCAAATGAATAGTTTGGTTTAAAGCCACACTAGAAACCACCTTAGGCATAAAGGAAGGATTAGTACGTAATGATACCCTATCCTTATGGAAAATCAGAAAGGGCTCTACTGCCATAAGGGCCTGCAACTCAGAAACCCTTCTTGCAGAAGTAATAGCCAACAAAAAAGCAGTCTTCCATGACAAGTATTTCAATTCAGCAGTAGCCGAGGCTCAAAAGGTTGTAGAGTAAGTTTCTCCAACACAAAATTGAGATCCCAAGCAGGAGTAGGAGCTCTACGTGGGGGTCTTATATTCTTTGCCCCTCTAAGAAATTGCTTGAACAAAGGATGCGAAAACAATGGTGGGTCACAATCATAGTGAGCTGAAATTGCTGCAGCATGAATCTTAATGGAAGAGAAAGACAAACCTTTGTCCAGTAACTCAGTAAGATATTGAAGAGCCACACCTAAATTTGGCTCAGTAATCTCCAAATTGTTTGCTGCACTCCAAAACAAAAATCTCTTCCATTTTTCTGCGTACACTTTCCTTGTACTAGGTCTTCTGGCTTCCATAATCACATTTAAAACTTGTTGAGGAAGCTGAGACCTGCTGTCTTTCAAAACAGAATATGCCAGGCTGTTAGATGTAGAGAGTGAAGCTTGACATTGAGCAGATGCCCGTCCCTCTGAGACAACAGGTGTGGAATCAAGGGTAAAGGCCATGGAGGCTTCCTTACCAGACTCCTCAATAATGGGTACCAGTGCTGCCGAGGCCAATCTGGAGCTATTAAAATCATCCTTGGCTTGTCTTGTCTGACCTTTAGAAGCACCTTTGGAAGAAGAGGCAGAGGTGGAAAGGCATACACATGAAGATTTTTCCAACTGAAAGAAAGAGCATCCACTTTCCAAGCTGTGTGATGAAATCCTTTCGTGCAAAACTTTGGCAGCTGGTGGTTTAGTGGAGAAGCGAACAGATCTATGTCTGGAGGTCCCCATGACACTGTCAATGTTTGAAATACATGAAGATCCAGTTTCCACTCATGGGGATCCATGATTTGTCTGCTTAATACATCTGCTAAGGAGTTCTGTGCTCCCGGCAGAAACCTTGCCTGAAGAGTTAGTTGCAGACTGAGCGCAGTCTCCCATAAAATCATTGCTTGTCTGCACAATGGGTAAGAATGTGTTCCCCCTTGTTTGTTGATGTACCACATGACAGTTGTGTTGTCTGTTAGAATCAACACCTGCCCTGGAAGAAGTAACTCCTTGAAAGCAATTAATGCAAACTGAACTGCTAACATCTCTTTCATGTTGATATGTAGATGCTGTAGTCTGGCAGGCCACTTGTCTTGTATCCACTTTCCATTTAGATGAGCTCCCCAAGCAACATCTGAGGCATCTGTCGTTAGAATCTGACTTGCCTCTGGCCGGGTCACAGAGAGTCCCTTGTTTAGGTGACATTCCTGAGCCCACCACAAAAATTCCTTTTGAATGCAAGGTATTATTTGAATGACAGTGTCCAAATCCTGGCAGTGCTGTGTCCACAGATTTTTGAGATACCATTGTAGCTTCCTCATATGCAGTTTGGCATTGGGAAGTACCAGAATACAAGATGCCATGAACCCTAAGGCTTGAAGGACTGTCCTTGCAGTCAGCCCGGACTGAAGAGATAGATGATGGAAGTAACTGGAAAGATTCTTTTGTTTGTCCGGGGTTAAAAAGGCCATCTGGGCTGCTGTATTCAGTCTCACACCCAGAAAGCACATGTCTTGAGAGGGTACTAGACTGGACTTTATTTCGTTCACAGAATACCCTAGGCATCTTAGCACTGCTATGACATATTCCAGATGCTGTAGAAGATCTTCTTTTTCTTGAGCCAGAATCAGGCAGTCGTCCAAGTAAGGATAGATTTGGATTCCTTTTAGCCTGAAGTAAGCTATCACTGGAGCCAGAACCTTTGTGAATACTCTGGGCAGTAGATAAGCCAAAGGGCAATGCAGAGAACTGATAATGAGAATTTCCAGCTCGAAAACGCAGATACTTCCTGCAACTTAGTCTGATTGGCACATGAAGGTAAGCTTCCTTGAGATCTAAAGTTACCATCCAGTGATCTTTGCCCAGCAGAGGTAAAAGCTGTTGTAACGTCAACATTTTGAACTTGGGAATGTCCAGATAAGTGTTGAGGATAGATAAATCCAAAATTGGTCTCCACGTGTTCCCCTTCTTTGGTACTAGGAACAGGCGAGAACAAAATCCTAGGCCCTTTTCTGACACAGGGACTGACTGAATGGCCCCTATTTGGAGTAACAGAGAAATTTGCTTGTGAGCCTCTTTCCTTTGTGGAGGAGGAACGTCTGGCATGCCTTTGAAAGGGAGCAATGTATGGAAATAAAACCTGTAACCGTGGTGAATGATATCCAACACCCATCTGTCTTGAGTAATTAAATCCCAATTTTCTTTGAAAAGAGACAGTCTTCCTCCCAAAGGAGCTGCCAGACGAGAATCTACTGGCAGCTGAAAAGGCAGGTCATTGGGTCTGTTTACGAAAGGACTGACCCCTGCCCTCACCAGAAGTCTGAGCAGGTGAACTCCCTGTTCTAGGCCTAAAAGAACCTTGAGCTCTGCCCCTACCACGTCTAGACCTACCCCTAAACTGGGAATCATAAGCAGGATATGTCCATCCCTTAGTAGGCCAATTTCTACTAAACTTCGGTGGCTGCACCTGTAAAAAATCTTTAACAGTTTGCATAGACTTAGCTTTGTCCTCCATTTTCTTTAAAACTGCTTCCACAGGCGAACCAAACAACACATCAGACTGTAAAGGAGCATCCAAAATCCTTGTCTTAACATGCTCAGCTAAATTCTGATCCCTCAACCAGGCATGCCTGCGAAGAACAGAACTAGTGGCAGCCACCCTCGAGGAGGCCTGTACAGCATCAAAACCACATTGCAAAGAATGCTTACCCACTTGTTCAGACACATGAACTAAATCCAGCAACTCTTTACATGCAATACCTTCCGCCAAAGCATCCACCTTAGATTTCAATTGTGAAAGGAGATAATTTTGATATTTTAACATGTGAAACTGACAATTCAACGCCCTCATGGCTAAAGTGGAAGAAGTATACACTTTCTTTCCCCATCTATCCAAAGCCCTTGCCTCTTTATCAGTGGGCACAGGATTTTTAACAACAGAGGCCTTAACACCTTTAGGTCCCTGAGAAACAGTTTCCGGGTCTGCCCTAGGACTCTTGAAAAGATACTTATGAGCTTCAGGCACCCTATAGTACCTATCAGGTTTAACAGGAGCAGGAGGCAAAGAATCAGGGTTCAGGGAAGCCTCTGCAAAAACATCTTCCACTACATTCAACACAGGAGGTATAGCTAAGGGCCTATGCTGGGGTAAAAACAAGAATTCCCTAAGCCTTTTCCTGGAATCAGAGTAATCTTGGCCTTCCCATTTAAAGTGCTCCCTCATGGAATGCAGAGTCTCTGAAAATGAGAAATCCTCAGGAGGAGAAGCTGTAGGAGTGGAATCATCCACATCAGAATCAGAATAAGGAGGATACTCCTGCAAGTCTTCTGCAGAAGACTCCGAAGCCTCTGAACACTGTTCCAAACTCTCAAACTCAGGTTCCACCCTAGGCCTCTTATCAGGAGGGGGCATAGAACCTCTAATCATAGTAATCAAATCTTCTGCCATTTTAAGCATATGTTTCTTAGGCACAGAACCTGAAGTGCTAGGAGAAGCCCCACTGAAGCTAAACTTGGCCTACCTCTCAAAGAAGTTTTGGAAACAGAAGGAGAGGCTCTAACTACCTTGGGAAGAGAGGGAAGAACAGTTACCTGAGAAGCCCCCTCAGCCTGGCCTACCTCCTGAGAGGGCAAATCCTGTAACAGTAAAGTCTCTGCCTGAGACTCCAAAGAAACTCCTGGCAAAACCTCTGACTCCACTGAGCCTTCTAAAGAACCGGCGTCCGGGACTGCCGGTTCATCAACCCTACTCTTTCCAGTTTTATCCTTGCTCTTCTTGGATGAAGCGGGCGGAGCATCCGGCGGCATTTTATAATTACAACGCTTCCCAAACACTAACCTGGCACAGTCTAACCTTCTCTTAATAGTGCGTTTGTTAAATCTAGCACAAGAGCGGCATCCAACAACGTCGTGCTCAGGCCCTAAACAAGGTATACACAAAGTATGGTAATCCCTATGAGGTATCTGTTTCCCACAAGAAATACAGTTATTCACTTTTTCTGACATCCGGTTAAATACTGAGGCAAGAAAAAACCAAAACGTTCCCCAACGGGGTACTTAGCCAACTTTGATTCGGTCTGAAACTCCGACTTCAGAAAATTTCAGAACGCCAACCTGCACTCGCAAAACTGCTTCTGCATCAGACCACGCGGCAAAAAAGACTGAGGATATGACGTCGGTCATGCGCATTAGTACCCTGACGTCCTGACGTCAGTCTAATGCGCCTGGACCGACGTCAGCCATATACTTTGGTATTCGGGCCGACTGGACAGCGGACTACCCAATGGTTAGGACTGCAGCAATGTGGAATGAAGAACATCTAGCTTTGTTTGTATAACTTGAGCACTAATCCAGGCATTCTTTAAAGTATTCAATTGTATTTATTACTGCTTGGTAGTAACTTGATTAAAGTGTAGCTATCATTCTAAGTCTTTTGGATTAAGCACTTGGGCTTCAGACCAGTTGTTTTACATTAGGAAGGTTTGTGGCCTGCACTGTGGTGGCAGGACAGGTAGCTTACATCCTTCTAAGTTGGGAACTACTGACTGAGGGCTCAGTGTCTGTTATTCTAAAAGTGTATTAGTTCTGATTTAAGCACTTGGGCTTCAGGACAGTTATTTTACATTAAGAAGGTTTGTGGTCTGCATTCTTGTGGGAGGAGAGGCTGGACTCTGCCCTTCTGAGCTGGGAATTTCTGGTTAAAGGCTTATAGTGCCTGCATATTTGAATGGTTTCTTACTGAAATTGGTACACCTTGTTTGCTGTAGCATAGACTAGATCCAGGCCTACTGAATCTAGCTTTGTTTGTATGCTTGTTGTTTGTTTGCTTGTTATTTCCCTGAAACACTAATTCCACCTAAAACGCGGCTTTTCAGCCCTTCTGTGGATCCCTAGTGATATCTGCATTGCTTACTGTACTTATTTCCTTGTTTCACTTGAATGAAAGTTACTGTTTGTCGTTTTTGCATTTAAGTTACCTGTAGCACATTGCATTTAAGTTACCTGGCACTTGCTCACTAAAGCAATTATATAAGTCAGCACTAAAAAATTAAAAGCACTACACCCTCACACACTCCCCTTGAGTACCTTGTTCCCCATTGGCCCTTTTTTTCAATTATAAAGGAATTCCCAATACTATTCTAGCATGTCCAAAGGTCAGTTGTCAATCTCCTCTCCGGTCCAGCTGGTGAATCTGGGAATCTTGAGGCAATGTTACAACTGCCTCATGTACACAGACAACCCTCTCCGCCTCCCAACAAATTCCAACACATGTGAGAGATGCAACCATATAGCCAAACTGAAGGCTAAGCTCTCTCAACGCAGTACTGGCGTAACCAGTCAGGAGGAAAAGGAAACCACACTCACTACAATTCCAGTCTCACATAGACCTACCACGACAGCAAACCAAACGCATAAACACACAAAAACATACTCGGAGGCTCTAAATAAAAATCTGCCTAAGCAGCAGAGACCTCCAAAGCAGACACCAAAGCAACCGCTACCCCAAAACAAAACACGTGCAACACATAGCTCACAAAGCCAGTGTGCCGAACAGTCACAGCCCTTAAGGCTAAACAACACACCTGATACACTTGTAATAGGTGACTATCGTCAGGCACACTGACGTCCCGCTCACCAGGCTGAACAAGGAGAAGGTCACGGTGAGCTGCCTGTCAGGCACTAGGATCCGCCACATAACACAAGCACTCAGGTCACTCCAAGGCAAGTACAAATATGACTCAGTCATTGTCCATGCTGATGTAAATGACCTGAGACGTACCTCCCTGGACTACATGAAAAGAGACATAGAGGAGCTCTCTGAGCATGTAGCCCAGGCCGGTATGACCCTGACCTTGAGTAGCATCTTACCCTCACCAAGAATGATGCCACAATATGAAGACAAGATGATCAATTTCAACAATTGGCTTAAGTATTGGTGTCATTCAAAGGGGATCCAATGCCTGTCAGCCTGGGATGACATGCTCGACAAGCCACGATGCTTCACTAGGGACGGCTTGCACCTATCACCCTTGGGCTTTCGGATATTGGCAAAGGCTCTTGCTAACCCCATAGTGCCTTTTTTAGGCAAGGCTCAAAAGACAAACCCACCTCCATAGGTATCACAAGGGATAAGAAACTAAGAGTAATGCTACTCAACGCCAGAAGTCTAAACCTCAAGATGCATGCACTCAAAACTCTCCTTAGCATGGAGAACATCGATATCTGTGCAGTAACAGAAACCTGGTTCAAGGCTCCCGAGAGCACCCCAGCACTACCAGGTTATACCTCATACCATGCTTTTCGGCCCCAAAACTTGGACCAAACCACAAAAGGAGGGGGAGTATCAATATTCGTCAAAGATACCCACACCTCCAGGTTGGTGGCACAGCATGAAGCATCAGAGACTATCCATATGCAACTAACAGTGGGTAAAACTGCCTTCCAGTTTATAGCCTGCTACAGACCACCCTCCCAAACCCAGGAACTCCACTCGGCCTTCCTGAGAACACTGGAAAATATGAAGGTCTCTCCAAACACCATTATATTGGGCGACTTCAACTACCCAAACATAGACTGGGAGCATTACTCTAGCTCCAACACCCTAGCCCAAAGGTTCCTAGAACTTATAAACTCAAATGCTATGGAACAACTTGTTACCACTCCCACAAGAAGGGAAAACATACTGGACCTGATCATCACCAACATGGGGACTCTATGCTCCAGACCAGAAGTGTATCCCTCACTGGTAAGATCAGACCATAAACTAATCTCACTGGATATTCACATCCCGACCCCACCCCCTGCCCAGAAAACCACAGTGAAAAACTTCTCTAAAGCAAATTTCACACTCCTCAAAACTGAGGTGGAATCCTTCAAAGCCCCCGGGCCTGTGGAAAATACGGCCCAGACCGCAGAATCCTTTATAAACGCATTCTATGAACACCTTCCGGAATGAATGGATCATGCAATCCCAAATAAAACCAAGACCCAATCCTCCAAAGGCAGACGTCCTGTCTGGTGGACCCCAGCCATAAACAAACTATACAATAGAAGGAGGAAGTTACTACATGATAGAGCAAAATCCCAAAAAGGGAAGGCATCTCTGATCAGTATTAGCAAAAAACTACGGGCACTCTTAAAATAGTCTAAGGCCAGCTTCGAGAGAAAAATTGCACAGGACACTAAGGATAATCACAAGGCTTTCTTTAGTTATATTAGGAACCTGGGTGGGAATTCCCAGATATGCTCAGAATTAGTCCAAAATGACAAAAAATACACCGAACCCACAGACATTGCCAACATCCTAGCTGACAGGTACAGCGCAAACCCCCCCCCCCACCAAAAGGGCAAATATCTATCCCAGCAGAGTGCTGCCCCCCTGACATCTCAGATGCTCAGGTAAGAGCCGCTCTCTCCAAAGCAAAAAACACAGCATCAATGGGACCAGACTGTGTCCCGGGCTGCGTCCTACATGAACTCCAAGAAGAGTTAAACCCAAACATAAAACTACTGTTCAATCTCTGCCTTACTACAGGATATGTACCCAAAGAGTGGCGTACAGCAACGGTGGTCCCTCTCCACAAAGGTGGTGCCTCAACGGATCCTGGAAACTATCGCCCCATAAGCCTGACTAGCTTGGTCTGCAAAGCTATGGAAAGGATCATCATAGACCTTATAAATAAAGATATTGGGGACCTACAGACACTGGATCCTACCCAGTTCGGCTTTGTTAAGGGCAGATCCTGCCTCTTAAACCTGGTCGATTTCTTTGAAACAGTCACCAAGGCCATTAACGAGGGGAAGGTGGTCCACACAGCCTACCTGGACCTCGCAAAAGCCTTCGATACAATACCCCACTCGGGCATTATAGATAAGCTCACCAGCTTAAATATAAACCCCTATGTCACTAGATGGGTTGCAAACTGGCTCAAGGACAGAACCCACATGGTTAGAATTGCTGGAGCCATGTCAGACTCCAAACCAGTTACAAGTGGCGTCCCACAAGGCTCAGTCCTGGGACCTCTCTTCTTCGGTATATATTTCTCAGAGGTACAGGCCAACACGGAAGGACTGTGGCTGACCAAGTTCGCAGATGACTGCAAACTGGGCGCCATAATCGACTCTCCAGCCGACACAAGCATCCTCCAAAAGGGCCTCACAGAAACATACAACTGGTGCCAGAGCCATGGCCTCAAGCTAAACGCCAAAAAGTGTATAGTCATCCCCTTTGGCAAAAACAAAGTGCCCACAAATTACCACATAAGTGGTAATCCATTAAGTACGGAAGAAGTAATTAGGGACCTGGGCACCCAAGTTGATAGCAATCTCTCATTTGACAACCACGTGGCCAAAGTGGTTAGAAAAACATTTTATATAGCCCACCTAATCATGAAGGGATTCACATCTAGATCAGGGGAGGTCATCGTGCCTCTTTACTCATCCCTCATCAGGCCCATAATTGAGTACAATGCCCTTTTGGGATGTACCTTACCAGACACCTGCAGCAACTGGAAGACCCCAAAAGTACCTCACCAAGAGGATCAAAGGGCTCAAACAGATGCCATATGCTGCCCGGTTAAAGAAACTCCAGCTCTACTCAGTGGCATACCGCCTGCTCAGAGGTGATCTGTGCTTGACGTATAAAGCCATGTCCAACCCGGAATTAATAGACATGCTGCACCTCAGAAAATCCAAATCCCATCAAGCTACGCGCTCGAGAGACTTGAACCTCAGCACTGAAATACATAGGACATGCTGGATGGACAGATTCATAACCCAGAGGCTCCCTTTACTCTGGAATAAAATCCCAGTCCAGGTTAGGCAGAGTCCCTCATTGACTCTCTTCAAGAGGAATCTTGATGAGTGGATGGGGGATCATAGGTTTATCCCGGGTATCACTTCTGTGTCACTGTTAGACAGAGGCACAGTATACGAACCTCAAAAAAGGGCATAGCAAAATTAATTTAAAATGGGTGGCGAAAGCCAAACACACTCTGGCTAGGCTTATAAATGCCCTAGGGCAGATAGCCTAGTATGAACCTATGGTACTAGCTGAATAGCCCCCATGTTCACAAGGGAAAGTATTTGTTTCTGGGCCTCTGCCCGCTGATTTGGGGGCAGGTCTGCCCATCTGTTTGGAGTTGGCAACGTGTGGAAATGAAATTTGTATCCCTGGGATACTATATTTAAAACCCATTTGTCCTGGGTTATAAGTTGCCAGTTTTTTGCATGAAGAGCCAGTTTTCTCCCCAAAGGGGCAGCTAAAAGGTAAGTGCTTGGTAAGTCTAGAGGAAAGTCACTGAGACTGCTTACCATAGGGAGGTGTCTTGTTGTTCCCAGATTTGGAAGAGGAGTCACCCCATTGCTTAGTTCTGAAAGTCCCTTGGGACTGAAACCTGGTGCCTTTGGAATGTCTGGGTTTGACTTGACTGGCTCATGAAGGAACTGGAAAGGACAAGTTCTTAGTAGGCCAGCGAGGTTGTACTTGTAAGAAATCTTCCACAGTTTGCATAGATTTAGCTTTATCTTCCATCTTTTTTAGAACTTCAGCCTTATTACCAAAGAGACGGTCCTGTTGTAAAGGAGCATCCAACAATTTTGCTTTAACATGATCAGGCAGAGATTGCTCTTTGAGCCAAGCATGCCTTCTTAGCATAGACCCAGTTACAGCAGCCCTGCAAGAGGCCTCCAAAGAATCAAAACCACATTGCAAAGTAGGTTTTCCAACTTGTTCAGCTGAATGCAATAGATCCTGTAAATCTTTATTTTCCACACATTCAGAAATCAACATAATTTTCTGTTTAAGTAGTCCCATGATATGCTGCTGATATTTTAGCATATGGAATTAACAGTTTAAAGCCCTGATTGCCAAGGTTGCAGAAGTGTAGACCTTCTTACCCCATCTATCCAGCACCCTGGAATCTCTATCAGAAGGGGTAGGATTTTTAGCAGTAGGAGCCTTAATGCCCTTGGGGCCCTGAGAAATGGTTTCAGGATCCGCAACAGGATTTTTGAAAAGGAATTTGTGGGAGTCAGGAACCCTGTAGTATCTGTCTGGCTTACAAGGAGCCAGAGGCAGAGAATCAGGAGTCATACTAGGTTCTGAAAACACATCAACAATGTCTAGAACAGGAGGTATAGCCAAAGACCTATGCTGAGGAAGAAGAAGAAAATCCCTAAGCCTCTTTTTAGATTCAGAAAAATCCTGACTTTCCCAGTGGAAATGTTCCCTTAAGGTAAGTTTCCCAAAAGAAGAATCCTCGGGGGAGAAGCAGAAGGAATGGAATCCTCTGCATTAGAGTCCTCATAAGTAGGTATAAACAAATTCTGTTCATTAGAAGAGTCAGAAGAAATAGAATTATGTTCAGAAGATTCACAGTCAATTTCTTGCCTAGGTCTCTTTGAAGGGGGGGGGGCTGGGCTACCTCTGATTAGAGTAATTAAATCTTCAGCCATTTGGATAATTTGTTTTTTAGGCACAGGTGCCTGCACATGTGGCCTAGGCATCGATTTTTTAGACATAGTTCGAGATTTTGGCCTTAATATTGAAGATGGCGTCAGTTTAATATACAAATCTGTAGGCCAGAATACACCCTCAGAAACCTGTACCTGCACAGCAGCTCCAGACCCATCCAAGGTAGAGACATCCGCGGGTTGCATAATTGAAGCATCATCCGGCATACCAGACTCCGAATGGGTCTCAGTAGAGGCCTGTGACTCAGAAGTAGAGGGTATCAGGGGCTGCAAAAGCGCCCGAGTACCGGCGAACTGGCGACTGGCTTAATAGAAGCGTCGTCGGCAGTTTTGGACCTCAACGGCCTGTCTCTGTCTTTTTCTTTGCGTTTTTTAGGTATTCCGGTAGTCGGATTGCTAAGGAAGGTAATTTCTGGATAATTAAACCATGAGCCAAAATATTTAGAAGCAAAAATGTACCGATCAACAGCAAGGTACGTCGTGGTCAGGGCCTAGGCAAGGAATACAGTACAAATGAAAATCCTTATGAGGTATTTGCTTCCCACAAGTAATACAATTATTAACTTTTACTGACATTGGTAAGGAGCAAGAAAAAGTTTCCCCAACGGGGTACTTAGCTTTTTAGTTGAAGACTTCGGTTCTGAAACTCGAAAATGAAAATTTCAGGAGTCGGCCGACTGGCACTTGCAAACTGCTTCTGCTTCGGGCACCTCGTGGCAAGTAATGGTGTTGGCTGCATGTTTTATACCCCTGACGACCTGACGTCATGGAAGAAGGGACAGCAACCAACGCAGGACCCAAGACTTTGTTAATCAGGCCGACTGAGGGCAACCTGCCAGCAGATTACCCCAAATGTAATGACTGCAACAGTGAAACACGAAGAACATCCAAAGTTCTCTCTTGATGAGCAATATGCTGTAGAAGAGAGATCCTGGAAAAACTGAACAGACTGTGAACTTTTTCCTGTCAGATAAGGGATGCATTTTCTTTTTGTCCAGTCTGTAGCCCAGGAAAACGGGTTCCTATTAAATTGTCGAAACTCAGTTTATGCAAATACGAAATCATCGAAACGTATTGCGCAAAATATGTAATAGAACATGCAAAACAGCGAAATTTGAAATGTCGAAGTGTTTTGGTTGGCCTGTCTGCGGTATAGCTCTGTAAGGTAACTGTGCAATAGTTACGGACCTTAGAGTTAGGGTGCGGGTTAAGGTAAGTGTATAGTTAGGTAATGTGTGTAAGATTTAGCGTAGTGTTAGAGGTAGGGTTTTGTTAAATGTATTTATGTGTAATATTTATTTTGTTTGGGTATATCTATGTAGGGGAAGTATGCAGTAGTTACGGACCTTAGGGTTAGGGAGGGGTTAAGGATAGTGCATAGATAGTTGTGTATGTGGGGTTTAGTGTAGGGTTAGAAGTTGAGTTTTGGTGCTTTACTTTAGGGTTAGGAGTAGGGTTTGGTTAGTGTATGTATGTGGTTTATTTATTTTGTTTGGGTAGGTAGTATGTAGCGGGTGGTGGGGTTGGCCGACTATGAACATTCGATATTTTAAATTTTGCGGTTTACTGTGTTCAGTATTTTCGCGGTTCAAGTAATACGTGTTGCTGTTTTGGTATTCAACGTAATGGATTTTCGTTGATTTGATAGAGACCCCAGGAAAACCAGGTCCTGTGTAGGAAATATGCTGGATTTTTTTTTTTTTCGTTTATAGCGAAACTCAGACTTGACAGGAGTGAGAGAGTGAACTGGAGATGCTGAAGAATTTCTTGAGAGAGAGTCTGAATAAAGAGGTCATCAAGGGAGAGGAAAACAAATTCCTTGAGGTACAGCAGAAAGCTACCACTGGAGTTAGACACTTTATGAACATTCTTCATGTTGTGGAAAGTCCAAAACACAAAGCAGTAAATTGAAAATGCAAGGAGCCATGAAGGACAAATGGGTATGTGTAAGTAGGCACCCTTCAGATCTAGGGACAGTAATAAAGCCTAGTGGAGAATGAAAGGCAGAAGAGTGGGGAGAGCCGACATTTTGAAAGATGTTACTTTCAAGTAAGCAATGAGAAGAGAAAAGTCTAGTATGGTTCACCACTGCCCTTCCATCCTTGCCACTAAAAAATTCTGCAGTAAAGTCCTTTTCTTTGAAGCCCTTGGAGACTTGCTCAATGGTACCCTGATTCAGGAGGTCTTGAATAATAGAAGTGGGAAGTTGACTGTGAGGAGGATGAAGCATGCCTTTCAAAGGGGGATATTTTCCCCTGGACATGGTATAACCATCCTTGATGAAGGACAGGACCCATTCATCTGTGGTAATAGCTTTCCATCTAGCCAGGGAGCATGCCAGTCTTTTGGAAAGATGAGTAATTGGACTGACAGCAGGGGGAGGGGTACTGCAAAAGTAGTCACAGATTTCCCTCCCCCCCAAAGGAAGGCCTGCCAGCTGGAAGTTCCCTATGAGGTTTGTCAGGGTACCTTTGCCTTGGGGGGGGGTTGTCACAGAATCCCTTATATTGAATGAGTCAGCTTTACATGTCTAGTTCCTATGGGATCTAGGAACTGAGAAGAATAGAATCTGTCTACAATTTGTCATAGTCTTACCTTGGTCTTGGAGAGGTTTGAACAGACTGGCAGCCTGAGGACCAAACAGCAAGTCTTTGTGCAAGGGAGAGTCAAAGTTTTTATTTGAAATCTTTGGGGATAGGCTGACTACACAGCCATACATATTTGCAGATAGCAGATCCAGTGGCAGCTGCCCTAGAAGTAGCTACAGCATCGTAATTGCACTTAATGCGATATCTGGCTATTTGAGTGGTCTGGTAAGGTATAGTCTGCATTTTTTGCCTTGACTCTGCAGTAGGAGGGTCCAGCATAACACCATAAGGTCTGTTGGAAATGATGAGCTTCAGTTCATTGGATATATCGGCAGCCTGCAAGACCTTAGGAGCCATACCAGCCTCTGATAGGGTCTCTGTAGCAGGCAACAGAGAAGTAACCTGGTCCTACTGTCGGTTCTGCAACCTCAGGCGGTACTTTGGAGTCTGAAACACTGAACTGCAGATCAGTTCTGGAACTCTAACTTATACTTAGTGGAAGAGGGATGTCTGGGGATGCGGACTCTGCCATCTTGGACTGGGCCAAGCATTTAAGATGCTGAGTCTCTAGAAAGGTGCTGAGAGAGAAAAACCTCAACCTAAGGGTTTTGGCAATGAACGACTGACAGATAGAGCAAGATTTATATTGGTCTTCCAAGCCTAAACAGGAGAGACACTTGGTATACAAGTTCCTGTATGAAATCTACCTACCACACTCGCACTTACCCCTCCTGCTGACAATGAACAACTTTCAACAAAACTAATGTAAGCAAAAAGGAAGATTCCCCAATGGAGCACTAATCTGGAAAAACAATGGAGCAAAGCAAAAGCATCAATGACCAAATGTACAATCTGCGTTTGGGCTGGTGGTGAGACCGTCCGAGGATCCACTCTATCCATCTACATACTCCTATGCTTACGAGTCGAGGTCATGCCTCGTATGTATAACCTCGGAAAGGTAAAGCTTTGGTACCCAAGCCAGACATCAGTGGTGACGATCCACATGTCAAGAATGCTGCAACAGCGATTTCAGTCAGGACATCTGCTTTACAGTACAACATACAGTTTATATCAAGAAATGTTTTATAAACAGTAATAAGAACAAAATTGTTTTACAGTTACTTTTTCCCTTTAGCGTCCTTCTAAACATTAAAGACATAATATAGGGTACATGGTAAACTTTGTGATGCATTGTAAACCAAAGTCAACAAAGTCCAGGCTTTTCTCAGCCTCTTATTAGCAAAGCCACATTTCAGCATATGACTGATGCTTTATAATTTTACATTTACTGACTAATTTCAGTGTTGCTGGTCTTCTTCATGAACATCTTCATCTGGTTCATGTCCATGGTGCTCCTGATGCTTCTAGACAATGCCTGGTGTCTTTTTTTCTCTCTCTCAAGCATTCTCCTTTGGAACGTTGCGTCACTGGCTAAGTCTCTTTATGAATTTCACTGTCAGAAGAATAAGCAGTGTCCCGTTCTGCTTGTTAACTCACTTTTTGTTGGATAAACTTTTTTATTACCTCCTTAGCCTGTCTTCCATCAAAAAATATCTTTGATTTTACAGGAAAAAAATACTCTGAAGACAGCTGGATATAATAGCATGAATATCACACCTGCTTGTTGACATTTCCTGATTGCTGAGATAAATTTGCTTCTCTTCTGCTGGGTGCACAGTGAATAATCATTTTCAACAAACACTCTCCTGTCTCCAAATTTCAATGCCTCTCCCTTCTGACACAGTTTTGTCAGCATTAACTCTTTATGTTGGTATGACTGCATCTTTACTAAAATATGTCTCGGCTGCTGTCTTATAGCAAGGTTTGGAGCATATGCTTGATGTGTTTTTTTTCAATTAACAAATCCTACTGTGGAACACAGTTCAGTTGCTTGTGTGTGCTTTCATAAAACTAATAAAGTCTGTTCCTTCCAATTTCCCTGGTACAGCAAAAAAAAAAAAATCTCATTTTTTTCCTATGCTCCGTCTTCTAACCCTACTAGTTTTTGAAACAGCTCTTCTTGAGAATCCTCTTATTTAGTCAGCGTTTTCTTCAATTCAACCCGATTTTTGACTTTATCACTTCATCTGAATAGCTAGTTAAAAGCTTCTTCTACTTTTTCAGCTTTTTGACATTTGCACTGATATAGTCTTTCAAAGTTTCATTTACTTTAATCACCTCTGAGTGGATTTATTTTTTCCTCTAAAATAAAAGAGGCAATCTCTTGAACCACAGCTGAAGGCTGAACTGCTTTTTGCCAAACAGCTGCAGAATCCTTCTCAGATACTTTTTTCTTTTCAACTTTTCTGTGTGATTTTCTTTCAGGCACTGTACTTAATAGTCAGTAATTTATTTTTTTACCCCCGCAAAAAAAAAATTTATTGACACTTCTCTTCTCAGTTTCTGATTCACATGGGGAGAGTTGAAATTAAGCTGTTCATCAGTGTGCAATCACCTTGGAAGCCTGTAACAAGTACAATATTAGCTTTCCTTGGCCCAGAAAATCTGTGATCCATGCCATGGCTTCTTCTGATTTTGGAAGTACTGTTTTTCTCAGCCATTTCCTCATCAATCCAGACTGACTCTATTGAATTCAACTATCTCTACAGCCCCACAAAAAATAACTATATGGGATGGCTGCCAAAGGTTAGGAAGAAGGGGGTGGTTGGCGAACAGCCAGAGTCTAGGATTCACTGGAGAACAAATTTGGGAAAAACTGATATAAGCTCTGGAAACTGATTCAAGCTTATTGCATTTAAAGAGTCAACAGAGGGCCAAGTAGCTGCTTCTAGGATAGATCTAGAATTCATCTATTTTCAAAAGGCCTCAGCAATCGTCATAGCTCTGGTAGAATGAGCCCTGATATTCTGAAGGGCACTTGTGACATGGTTTGAGTAGCAAAAATGAACAGCCTACAACAGCCATCTAGAAATGGTTTCTTTAAACAGTGGCTGACTTTTTTTTTACTACCATGGGGGGGGGGGGTTGTTGCAGTACTACCTTAGCTGTCTGTGGACATCCAAAGTATGGAGAATCATTTCTTCAATTTTATTTTTCTGATTCAAGGTAGAACACAAAGAGATGAATATTGTAGTTTAAGGTAAATTCAGAAACAGCCTAAAACATAAAGGAAGGGCTGATTCTAAGAATCAAGGTTTAGTAGATATAAGGGCATGTAATACGAATACCATTCTACTAGAAGCCAGACCAATGAGCAAAGCAGTCAACTAAGTTAGAGGTTTCAGAGAAGAAGAAGCTGCAAAAGAAGAGATTGCTAACTTCTCCACAACAAAATGTAGATCACAAGGAGGTACTACTTGCTTTTTGGTTGCCAAATACAAAGCACAACATTCAAAAATGATTTGACATGAAATAAAGAAGGGGGAGCCAGTGACAGATGCACAGAAATGGCAGAGTTGTACCTTGACAGATGTGCATGCCAGGCCAGAATTGAGCAATTTATACAGGTACTGAAGAAAGTACAAACAGGTGAATAAAAGTGCAATTATGTACTCACCATAACACTGGATTGCTTTCATTCATATTCAGTCAATACAGTTTATGGGTCTTTGAGACTCCTGTCAGATCCAACGCGGCAAAAACAGTACTCCAGCCTTAAGTCTCTTAAAAAATAATTTTCCTATAATGCCCTTATGTGTGAAAACATCTTGATCAGGTTAAGTGCAAATCAGTGACAAAAGGGCTCAAGGCAGTGCATGACAAAGGGGGTAATATCCTTTAGGTCTCACATGGAGACAATTTGGTAGGAGAATGGAGGGTGCACTGGTGTATCGCACAGACATGAATAAAAGTATCCATCACTGTGGGAACAAAAAAAATATATAACTACAAAACTACAATATGCTATTTAGTCCATCCATCCAATCAAACCCGTGTCAAAATCCCAAGCTACAAGATACCTGGGTGGCAGCATGACAGGAGGCCCCAAGGATCTCAATACAGCATCTAATCTGCAGTACTTTACAAAAGTATACAATGTAGATCATGCTGCTGCTAAACAAATCTTCTGAACCTAATAAGAATTTAAAAAGAATGCTGAAGTGGCAACAGATCTGGTAGAATTGTCCTTAGGTCTGCATGATAAATGATGATCGCCAATGGAACATACATGAGAAATGCAATCTGAAAGTCACCTAGACATGGTACCTTTGGACATTTGACCTCAATTTATTGACTGCAAAGGAAATGAACAGCTGTGAATATTTCCTGAAAGATAAAATATAAGTTGCCTATGTACACATCCACAGTATGTAGTATATATTCACCTTTCAGTGATCTAAAAAAGAAAAAAAAACACTGGTAACAAAATAATCTGATTCAAGTTTGCCTCGGAAGCCACCCTGGGAAGAAATGAGGGACTGGTACGGAGTGATATTCTATCCTTGTGAAATACTAAATATGGGACTGAAGAAGGTAGGGCCTGTAATTCAGATGCTCACCTGCAGGAAGTGATAGCCATCAGAAAAAAAGAAGTTATATACTCACCACAACGTTCCATCTGTATTGTCTATTTTTTCATCTCTCATCACAAATAGGTTACGGATCCGACTCGGTCTTTACTAAGCTTGTGGGAACTAAAGAACCTCTTGGACACTCCCTGTACCCACAATGCATCTCTACCTGTTCTCTCAGATCTTGTTTGCCATAATACACACCGGCAAGAACCCCAGGAATAAAAACTAAAAAGTGAAAGATAGTAGAGGCCAGTTCTGCAGAGACAAGGATAAAAACACATGTCCTAATTATAAAAAATTCTCATTCAATAATGGCCTGGAGTGGGGGAATGTGAGGAGAGATGAAAAAAAAATGACAATACAGATGGAAAGTTATGGTGAGTATATAACTTCTTTATCTTATATTGTCAATTTTTTCATCTCCTCCTCACAGCTTCTATATCCGGGGCGGACTCAAGGAAAATGTTCGTCAGAACCATCGAACCAAAGGAGGTCCTTCAGCAGGAGACCATGTTCAACTTATAGTGGGAGATAAAGGTATGATAGTTAGACCAAGTGGCCACTGCACAAATGTCATCCATGGGAAAGTTAGTTTGAAAAACAGAAGATGAGGCCATAGCCCTAGTGGAGTGAGCTTAAACAGTCTTTTTTTCCCCAACATCTTTATTAAATTTCCACATATGAGAAAGGCAATCTTATACTTATATAAATGAAAAACATACAAAGATATATCACTTTAGTTGCAAACAGTTTACATCACAGACACCATTGCAACAACTGTAATTGTAAACATTATAAATCACTTATAAACCTTCTAGTCATTATCAGTTAACAGTACATAGCTCATTCAAATCCTGCCTCAAACCTGATTTCTGCTCTGCATATACTGTTCCCACAATTCCCATTTTTTCTATGTAGTTTGCTCCCTCCCTTTTGTAAAGATCCCAATTCCAGTTTTATCTCTGTTGCTATATTCATTACATCTAGTAAAGTTGGTCTAGACTTTGATTTCCATTTTCTAGTAAGTGCTTTTTTGGCAGCCACCATAATTAGATTCGGCAAAGCTTTACTATGTCCAGGCAATTCTGATTCCGTAGCATAACTCGAAAAAAAAAAAAATCATTCCCCAGTCAGTCCAATCCACTCACCCAGCATCTCTGACAGAGCGGTCCGCAGGGAATCCCAAAAGTCTGCCAGCTCATCACACCTCAAAAAATATGTTCCCAGCTACCTCTTTCTTGCCTGTCACACCTCCAACATTTGCTATCCACCTGAGGAAAAATTCTATGGAGTCTACTTGGGGTATAAAAATACCTATGTAAACATTTCCAGGCAAAGATCCTAAATCTTCTAGACTTTGTTGCATATTTGGGAAATATACATATATCACCCCATTGTCTCCGTGAATTGCTTATCCAATCTCTCCTCCCAGTCCTTTCTAAGCTCCACTGATTGATTCTTATAATTATCATGCAGTATTTTATATGCTTTACAAATTATTCCTTTTTTAATTGCAGCTTCCGTTCTAGATTATATTAAAAACTCTACCAGTGCTGGTCTTTCATTTAGGAGCCCCCTATTTCTTTCCCTTTGTCTATACTCTGATATCAATCCTTGATGAGGAAAGCAATCTCTAACCTGCAGTCCAAATACATTTTTGGCCTCTTCCCATTCTATTACCTTTCCCTTTTTAGTTATTTGCTCCCAATACCTTGGTTTCTTTGACAGTTTTCTCCAATCAATTCCAGCCCCCTCTTGCCTATTATCTGTATGACCACAGTCAACCCTATTGGCAAAATTTATTTTCCATTTTCATGCTGGTTTGGTTCTTAGAATACTCCCTGCTATTTTATGAATATAATACTCTGTATGGTTTTGGTTGTTCTCCTTAAGAGACTGCATCCAAAATCCCAATCTCTCCTTATTTCTTGAGCTTCCTCCCTGCATCAGCATCATCCCTTTCACTTCGAATTATAGTTTTCTGCCTGTGCTATGTATAAGAGCCTTAACTGTGTTGCTCTAAAATACCCCCTCGAATTAGGTAATCCTAGTCCACCTTGTTCTATTGGTAGAATCAGCTTATCCCACTTGACCCTTGCTGTCTTCCCTTCCAAGATAAAATCCTTTAACACTTTAATTGCTATCCAGAATTTCTCCTCTGGTTAATAAAGGTATGCCTAATCTATGTACAAGTCTAAAGGGACTAAAAACATTTTAATGGATTGTATCTTAGTATCCATATCAAGCTTGAACAGTCTTGGGAAGATTAATATCTTTTGAAGTATAAATGAAAGAAATGCAATTGGAAAGCCATCTTGATAAGGTAACCTTGGAGACTGATGAACCTTTCTTAGGGCCCGCAAAAGTAATGAACAACTGGTGTGTCTTGCAAAACTCTTTGGTTCTATGTAGGTAGAATCGCTACTGCCTAGTACATCTAACAAATGTAGAACATATTCACCTTTGTTGCTAAGGTTAGGAAAAAAGACAGGCAAATGGATGGTTTGGTTGACATTGGTTTGAGAAACAACTTTGGGGAGAAAGGAGGGGTTGGTATGCAGTATAACTCTGTCTTTGGGAAAAAAACAAATACAGAAGAATGTCGAGCATAAGACTTGGATCTCTGAAATTCTCCTTCCCGATGCAATTGCTACAAGAAAAATAGTTTTCCAGGAAGAAACTTAATATCACATGTGGCTGGGAGTTCAAAGGGCGGTTGTACAATAGAAAATAGCACTAAATTGAGATCCCATGTGGGGAGAAGGATCCCTGTGAGCTGGTTTTACCAACAGGGTCCCTTTTAAGAACGCTATGCAAAGTTTGTGGAAAATTAGTGACAAGTTATCTTCTCCAACATAAAAAACTGAAATAGCCGCTAAATGAACTTTGACTGTATAGGCAGACGCTCTGTCATTAAAAAGTTGAAAAATCCAAGACAAGGTGAACAGGGGCTGAAATACGATCTACATAATGCTGTAGCACCCAAATTACAGCTCTCTTCCATTTAAATTTGTACAGGTTTTGGGTAGATAATTTATGAGGTAAACAAATATGTTTGACTGAGGAGGAGAGCATGGGCAATTAATGTAACCAGAGAAACCAAGCTGTCAGCCTGAGATTGTGGTGGTCTGCCTGAAGAACGTGATGCGCGACTACCTTCTGATCTCAAAGCAACCTGTTTGTCGTCGGATCATTACTACTCGAAGTTGGAAGTTTGGCAATCATCTGAATGGTGTCCAAAACTGTTCCAATGAACTCCAAGGTCTGTATCAATTCCAGATGTGATTTTGGTAGTTTATTGTGATACCCAACTGTGCACAAAGCTAAAGAACCAAGTCCTGTGCATTTAACAGCAGATGCCTGGTCGGGGTGGAGATGAGCCCGTTGTCTAAATAAACACCTGGAATTCCTTGTCGTCTCAGGTGAGCTGCAACCACTGTCATACATTTGGTGAACACTCTGGGGGCTGTGGCAAGACCAAAAGGCGGTGCTCTGAACTGAAAATGACTGGCTACCAACCAAAGTGTAGGTATCTTCTGGATCGCCTGTCCATCTTTATATGGTAGTAGGCCATCCTGAAGATCCACTGAGCACATCCAATCATCCTTCTCCAAGAATGGAAGTATGGACTGAACCGTGACCATTCGGAACTTGCTGTGTGGAAGTGACTTGTTTAGCTTGCTGAGATCCAGAATCAGTCTGCAGTCCCCTGTTTTCTTTGGAACTGAAAAGAATCTGGAGTAAGTTCTAAATCCTCTCTGGTCTGGGGGGACCTCTTGGATGACTTTTTTTCTAGCAGTTTTTGAACCTGAACAACTGCTTGCTCCCTTTGACTGGGTGAGACATCTGGGATTCTGTTGATAAGGGGAGGGCAATGATTGAAGAGAATGTGATGACCTCTGCATATAATCTTCTGCATGCACAAATCAGAAGTTATGTTTTGCCAGACTCTCCAGTGCAGGGACAGTCGACCCCAGATTGCCTCCAGAGGTGGACAAATCAGGCCTCTTTCAGAAGCGCTGGGAGGGTTTCCCAAAAAAGGGTTCTCAGGAGCACTGGTTTTGCGGGCATCCTCCGTCGCAAGGGCAGTGTTTTCCATTATTATTATTCCCCTCTCTGCCCCTGGGGGAAACCTCCATGTGTGTCCTGGTAAGAAACACATCTTCCTGGTTCCTCTCTGACCTTTAAAGTAGGATCTCTGGTGAGCAGAAAATGTATGTCCATGGCAGACGGAGTCTTACTTTCCTTCTCACACCTGGAAACGCTATCTTTAACTTTTGGTCCAAAAAGAGAAGAACCATCAAACGGAGCACTGACAAAGGAAGACTTAAAGGGCTCCACAAAGTCACATAGGTGCATCCAGGCATGCCTCGATAGCAATGCCAGAACCCGTTGCCCTAATTGTCTCTACAGCTGTGTGTGCAATAAACCTCATGAAAGAGTTAGCTATAGAGTGTAGGGTCACTAGCTGGGAAGATATCGTTTGACGTACCCCCTCAGCTACTGCTTCTTCCAGGGTACCAGTTAACTCCTTAATCAGACTCCCTTGTAAAATGGGAAAGCTAGTTCACCAATTGCAAGGCAAATGTTGCTGAAGAGAAAACAAGTTTCTCACATCTATTCATCATCCTAGAATCTTAACTAGAAGGGTGGATAGTAGAACTCTCCTCTGAAAGTTCCTTTTTAGTCGCCACTGCTACGACCATGGCATCTACTGCAACACCCTTAGTCCAGAAGGTTTTATCAGATGGAGCTGTAATTATCTTGTCTGATCTCCGGGGAACAGACTTGATGGAATCTGGGGTTTCCCACGCCTGCTGAAAGATCAAACCTATGAGCTCATCGGTGGGCAGAGTCACTCAGGAGGAAGATGGGTGAGAACCACAAGTTGCCAGGTAAAATGACTCCTCAGGAGGAAGATTACTGGACTGCCAGTCACCTCTCTGTTTCAGTATTTCTAGAATCGCCCCAAACAATACATCATCAAGAGGTGGCCGTGGGATCCTTCTGCCTCATCGAGGTTGGTGTCTTCAGTGGCAGTCTCCTCGGTGGACTCAAAATGTTTCCTCTTATAAAGTCTCTTCTGAGGAACCTCCTCAATGGGAGACTCTGGGGAGGTATCTGAAGAGACAAGGAGACCCCGCTGAATATTCTGGTGTGCAAAGTCATGCTGTCCCCATGGAGCATCCTGGTTGGAAGAGATAAGCAGGGAATCCAGACGGGATTGAGGATCTGAAGGAGGAGATACTCTTAGTTGTAGTGGCAGCTATCGCCCTCTCCATGGCCCCAAAGGCTGACTGCTCCTGGGTGAAAAAGGACTCTGGCTCAGACAAGGCACGCTTGCGAGATGAAGCCTCTTCCAACCCTGAAAAAAGTTCACCCTGCGTAGAAGCGAGAGCCGAGCCCACCTGTGCAGAAGCCCCGAGATGCATCAACTTTGCCAACAACCTGGGAGTTGAATGCTCTCGAGGACTGCGAGGGTCACTACGTCTCCAAGAGCTCTCCGGTTCTGAGAAAACAGAAGAGCTTAGAGCAAAGGCCTGACGCGAAGATGATGTTCTCAAATCTGACTTGAAAGGGTACCTGGCACATCAGATCAGTGGGCTCAGAAACTTGCTCTGAAGTTGGAGGAGGAACCAAAGGGGGAGTAGTAGACTCAAGAAGTCCCACAGCCAAAGGTGACTTAGTTATACCCTTGTGCCCACAGAATCTTCTGCACCAAATGATCCACATCATCTTCAGTAAGGCTCCTAGTTGAATGAGAAGAGGAGCCAGACGGGGATCTTGGTCTGGACAAAAAGGAAGATAGTACTCTGAAAGACACAGGTCATAGTTAGGAGAGTAACTAATCCAAGGAAAAGTTGTAATAGGCTTAAAAGCACACTTTGTTTTGGATCTGATACCAACGGATCCAACCCATCTTTATCAGATGACGCTGGAACCAAAGATACCAGATCAGACTTGACAGCAGTCTGCGCCAATGGCCCGACAGATCTTTATCGGCATGTTTTGAAATTTTTGTCTTCGGCTCAGAGATATCCAACGGAGGCGATGAAGGCCTCTTTGTACTCATCACCAGATCTCACAGAGAGGGAAGAAGCAGGACTAGATTGAGCAGACTTCAATTTAGAAGCCAGTTTTACTGGAGAAGCAGAAATAAGAAGTTATGTACTCACCATAACGTTCCATGTGAGTTGTTCCATCTCGCCTTCACTCTTTACTGATGGGTTCAGAGATGATCCATCAGCTCCCATACGGCCGTTTGCAAAGCTAGAGGTTTACCAGTAGCTCGAGACCAAGCCCCTTATCCCATGATGCACTGCTGGAATTACCTCAGATCTTGTTTGCTGCGTGTACTATATCCAATTAAGTGAACTACCCTCCCATGGAGGAGAAGAAGAATTGAGCAACCAGGAAGAGACCAGCCTCTAGGTCAACTTCAGCCAGGTGGGGGAAGGAGGGAGGGACGCAAGAATGAAGGTGAGATGGAACAACTCATATGGAACGTTATGGTGAGTACATAACTTCTTAATGTGAAGTTGTTCAATCTCGCCGTTAAGTCTTTACTGATGGGTAGCGTCCTTAGCACCCTCAATCTCAGGTGACTCACGGGAGTACATTCTTCAGGACCGTAGACCCAAAAGAAGCCCTGTCCATGGAGGTCTTATCAACTTTGTAATGAGTGATAAAGGTATGAGGTTTAGACCAAGTGGCTGCAGCACAAATGTTATCAAGAGGCAATTTGGCTTGGAATGCAGAAGATGTAGAAACTGCTCTGGTTGAGTGAGCTTTAATCTTGTGTAGTAAGGGCATATCAGCAGCTGAATAAACAAAAGTGATACAATCAGAGAGACATTTAGAAAGCATTATTTTACCCACTGGTCTACCTTTTCTGGCTTCAGAGAAAGACACAAAGAGCTGGTCTGATTTTCTAATATCTTTTGTTCTGTCCAAATAATATCCGAGCTGTCTGTGAACATCAAGTTTGTGCAGCATATACTCTAATTTAATGGAATGGTTAGGGAAGAAGACTGGTAACTCAATGACTTGGCTGATATTAGATTCCGAACAAACTTTGGGCAAAAAGGAGGGGTTTGTCCTAAGAGATACTCTAGCAGCATGAAAAATCAATAAGGAGTACTGATAGGTAAAGCTTGAAGTTCTGACACTCTGCGGGCAGAAGTAATAGCACCAGAAATATGGTTTTCCATGATAAAAATTTGAGATCACAAGATGATGCTGGTTCAAATGGGGGAAGAATTATATGAAACAGCATAAAGTTTAGATTCCAAGGAGAATAAGGAGTTTTCACTGTACACCTCATGTGAAAGGTTTCTTTGATAAAGGCCTTGGACAACTTGTGGGACATTATGTTTAGCTAGTCAACTCCGAGATGAAAGTCAGATATAGCAGCCAACTGGACCCAAACAGTTGCGGCTGCCGCTCCTTTATTAAAGATCATAGTCAAGAATTCTAATATGGACGTCAGGGGGGCTTGATAAGGATCAATGTTCTACTTAGAAGCCCATATGGAAAATCTCTTCCACTTACTAAAATATACTCTTCTGGAGGATGGCTTATGGGAAGACAAAAGGATCTGCTTTGTCTCACTGGAAAAGTTATGAAGCCTAGCTATGAGGGGAACTGGAGCAGCCAAGCTGTTAGCTTCAGTGACTGCAAGGAAGGATGGAGGTCCCCTGACGGATGTGTCAGAGGGTACAGAACTGGATCCAGAATCCATGGATCCTCCAAAAGATGATGAAGAAATGGGAACCAAATCTGCCAAGGCCAATGAAGGGCTATAAGAATGATGGTCCTTCCCAGAGACTTTGCTTTCTGTAGAAATCTGGGTATCAACGAGATTGGAGGGAATGCATAGATGAGACCTGGGGACCAATCGTGTACGAGTGCATCTCTCGGGGGTTCTCCCGGAGGGAGAATCAGGGCAAAGTAGCTTCTGCATTTCATGTTGCTGTGACTGGCAAAAAGACTGCAGCAAGGCTGGCCCCATTTGCAGGAAATCCTGTCCGCAATCTCTTTCTTGAGGGATCACTCGTGCTGCAAAAATATTGCCCTGCTCAGTTTGTCTGCTATCACGCTGGATCCCCCAGGATGTGCGTTGCCAACTGAAAGCACTGGGAGATGACAGCCCACTGCCAAACTCTGAGGGCTTCTCGGCAAAGGGGGCAAGACTTGGTTCCGTCTTGCTTGTTCAAGTACCAGACAACTGACATATTGTCTGTTTGAATTGCAATCGTCCCTAGAGGAAGAGAGTCCTGGAAGTACTGCAACACCAGACGGATTGCTCTCATCTCCAAAACATTAATATGTAGATGTGACTCATGATCCGTCCATGTGCCTTGGGCAGTCTTTCCCTGAAAATGCCCCTCCACCCTATCAGGGAAGCATCCGTGGTCACAGTGGCTATTGGAGGGGGTAGTACAAAGGGGCATCCTATGGTTACATGAAGAGATGTCAACCACCACTGGAAATCTCTCTTGCAAGAGTTCGTAATTAAAATTGTGTGATTCATTGGAAGGTCTTGATAAGACCATTGAGTGAACAGCAGCCATTGAAGAATCCGCATATGCATCCTTGCTAATGGTATGGCCAAGATCGCTGCAGCCATCAAACCCAATACTTTTAGAACTTCAGCAGCTGGTGCTCTGTCTTTCGATACCAATGAGCTGTCATGCTGGTGAAGAAGAAAGACTCTCTTGATTGGTAGTCGTAGAGTGGTGGTTGAAGTGTCCAGCTCTGCCCCTATAAAAACGATATGCTGCGATGGCGACAAGGCAGACTTTTCTGAATTGAGACTTTTCTGAGTAGACTGTAATGCCTAAGTGATTGCAGAGTGTCAGAGTGTATTCCCTTGCCTGAATCAGTTGTTGCCTGATGATGGAGGTAAGGAGCCAATCGTCTAGATACGGAAACACCTGGAATCCCAGACACATCAGCGGAGCTGTAGTGAGACCAAAGGGCAGGGCTCAAAATTAATAATGATTGGCTCCCAGCCGGAAACGCAGATGATCTCTGGATGGCCTGGCCATTTTTATGTGGTAGTACGCATCCTTGAGATCTATTGAGCACATCCAATTGTCTTTCCCTGAAAAGGGAAGTACAGACTGTAGCGTGACCATCCGGAACTTCTCTTTCTTCACAAATTGGTTGAGTCTGCTGAAGTCCAAAATGGGTCTCCAGTCCCCTGTTTTCTTTGGAACCAAAAAGAATCTTAAGTTCCGGATCCTGTTTGGTCTGCTGGGACTGGCTAGATCACTCTTTTTTTCTAATACCTTGTGGACCTCTATAGTTGCTTGTTCCCTGTAATTGGGTGGAACGTCTAGGATTCTCCTTGCGGGTGGGGGTGAAGTGGAGAACGGTATGAAATACCCTCTGGAAATAATACTTTGTACCCAACTGTCATTTGTTATATCTTGCCAGGCATCCGGGTACAATGATAAGCGACCCCCGACTGCCTCCAGAGCAGGACAGCCGGGCCTCCTTTCAGGAGCGCTGATAGGGTTTGACCAGAGAAGTGATCTCTGTCACCCTGGTGTTGCGGACCCCCTCTGCTGTGAGGGCGGCTTCTTCCATTATTACCCCCTCCTCTGTCCCTAGAGGGAGGTTCACCACGTGTGTCCTGAAAGGCTCCTTGGGCTTTTTGGAACCACATCGAGAGGAAAGATGTGGTTCCGAAAAGCCCAAGGAGCCTTTGGGGTAAGGCCGAGTAAGGGTGGAAAAACAGACTCTGACGGCAGACAGAGTCTTTCCCGCCTGTTCATACCTGGTCAAAGTTTGCTTCATTTTAGGCCCAAAGAGAGATGAGCCATCAAAAGGGGTGTTCACAAATGAAGACTTGAAGGGCTCCGCGAAGGAACACAAGCACATCCAGGAATGTCTTCTGAGAGAAATTCCTGTACCCGCTGCCCTACTCATCCCATCAGCTGCATATAATATGAGACGCATGGACGAGTTCACAATGGAATTTAGGGTAGCAAGCTGGGCGGCAACTTTGTCGGAAGCCCCTGCAGCTACAGTACCCTGAAGAGCATCTCCCAACTCCTTGAGGAGATCTCTTTGCAGCCTAGTGAAATGGGTCAAATAGTTCAGGGATTGGAGTGTAAAAGTCACTGAACTAAACATGCGTTTCCCATATCTATCCATGATCCTGGACTCTCTGTTAGGAGGATGGATAGATGTGGAAGTCTCAGACATTTCCTTTTTGGTGGCCTCCTTTGGACAAAAAGGATTTATCTACGGGGGCAGAAATAAACTTGTTAGGCCTCCGAGGGACAGGCTCCATGGTGACTCCCACGCCCTCAGAGACACCAGCTGCATGAGCTCATCGAAAGGCAGAGACACCAAAATGGTGGAAGCTTGAGACCCAAAATCCTTCAGGAGAACTGACTCATCCTCAGTAAGGCTTTTGGACTGCTAATCACCCCTTTGCCTAAGGATCTCGAGTATCTCCGCAAAGGAGATATCCTCAGAGGGGGATCATGGGGACCCTTCTGATTCATCCAAGTCAGTGTCAGATGCCAAAGACTCCTGTGGGGAGTCCAAGTGTCTCCTCTTGCACAATCTCTTCCTGGAGACTTCCTCAGTGGGAGCCTCTGGAGAGGTCTCGTAAGAACAGGGGGCGACCTGTGGGGCTACCTGAGGCTCAGGGTCTCTACGCCTAGCCTGGACAATGGAGGCAGAAGTGGACACAGGTGCTTTGGGGGAAGAAGAGGCCAGATCTGGTGTCGAGGATGTCTTTGGGGACAAGGCTCTCCACATGGCTTCGAAGGCATCATGGCTCCAATGAGAAGGAGTCAACGGACTCGAAGGAACCGCCAGCCCCTCCCACACCAAGGCAGTGGGCTCCGAGTCAGCTGTAGGAGCCGAGCTCATCTGAGCCGAAGCCCCGAGAGGAAGAGTCGGCACCGACAAGTCAGTGCAACAATCCTCTCCGGACCCGACAGAGTGTCTGCTCCTAGAGTTCCCGGTCGACGCCGAGGACGTCAAAGCAGATGGAACCAAGGACACCAGAGCAGGTCTCGGCTCCAAATACTCCACAATTAACAGGTCGACCCCCTCCGGCTCCAAAGGTCCGGTATGACTCAGAGGAGGAGCAGTCAAATCCGGGGTGGTGGTCTTCGGTTCCAACGCTAGGGTTGGAGCTGACAACAATTTAGCAAGGCCTGGTGCCCGTAAGAACTTCTGCACCAATAGGTCCATATCCAAATCCGAGAGGCTGACAGAAGACCGAAAGGAGTGCACCGACAGTGCTGACTGAAGGAGTGGAGTGGAGATGCAGGTCTCTCAGATACCGGCTCCAGAACTGTGGGCCGGCTCTGAAACGAAAAGACACTCTGCTCCGAGATCTGTGGTGCCGATGTCCCAGAACCTTCCACTTTTTTAGACTTTTTAGATGCTTTAGATACCTTGGAGTCCCCTGAAAACTTCAAGGACTTGCTGGCCCCATCCTGGTCACTCAATGCTTCGGAAAAAGGATGCTTCAGCAAGCCTCTGTCAACAAGCTTTCTTTTCCTCTCCAATAATGCCATTGAGGAAAAGGAGTGGCAAATACTGCACGACTCCTGAAAATGCACAGCACCTAAGCAATATACGCAGTGAACGTGCCCATCAGTCACAGACATCTTTTGCCCGCAGTCTGTACATTTCTTGAATCCAGACTTTGGGTGTTTGTCCTTGTTCTCAGACATATACAACAATAAATCCCTTTAGGCTTATCACTAAAACAAAGGCACAAAAAGCCTAAATAAAGTCACACTCGGCTATTATAACAAGAACCACACCTAGGCTCAAAGCACACAAAGCCTAGAGAACAGCTAATTTAACCAGAATGACTATAATAAAACACACACACACTCTAAACAATTGCCCAAAGGAAAAAAGGGCCAACACTAGCTAAATCTATATATCTATATAAGTAACAAGCAGATAACAAATAGGCCAAAACACGAGGCCACTACAAACTATGCTAAACTATTTAAATAGCACACAAAGGGAAAAGGGAGCTTGTAAGAAGCTACAGAACTACTCTTATGACTAATCTATGGAATAATAGCAAAACATTTGTAAATAACTTGCGAAAAATGCGTTTTTGATTAAATACTGGCTCGAGCAAAACTGGAACCTCTGAGATCCATGCAGCGGCAAACTAGATCTGAGGTAATTCTCGCATTGCATCATGGGATAAGGGGCTTGGTCTCGAGCTACTGGTAAACCTTGAGCTTTGCAAACGGCCGTATCGGAGCTGATGGATCGGCTCCGAACCCATCAGTAAAGAATGAACGGCAAGATTGAACAACTTCACACTGGCCTCTTCAAAAGCAGAGGAAAGCATCTCTTTTAAGATAAGTTTATACCTTCTTTCAACCAATGCACGGCTGTTGAAAGAATAGCAAATACAGCAGTTCTCCTGTAAGTGTAGAGGGCCCTAAGCAATACACGCACAAGTTCTGCGAATCACTGAGCAGGAATTTATGTCTGCATTTAGAGCACTTTTTAAAGCCAGCAGTAACCTAATAAAAAGCAGTTACCAAGGAAATATGAAAAATTTAGGACAACAGGAGAAGCAGGTCAACAATAAGACACTAAAATTTGAAAAGGAATAAGAAAAAAGAATACGACCTGATGATCCAAGAGCTCTAAGGAAGGACCACATCTTTCGCAAAGCAGCAAACAAGATCTGAGGGAAAAGGGAGAGATGAATTGTGGGTAAGGGGAGTGTCTAAGGGCTTCTTTGGTTGCCATGAACTTAGTAATGGCCAAGTCTGATCCGATGATCAGATCCGTAACCCATCTGTGAGGAGGAGATGACAATATCACACCAAGGTTTTCCAGGAGAGAAACTCCAATGGTGTGGGAGACGGTGGCTCAAATGAAGGTTTCTTTAAAGCTTCCAGAGTGAAACTAAGATCTCACAGAGGCATTGGTTCCCTAACTGGGGGCCAGAGTTCTAAGGCCACGTTGAGAAAGGTCTTGAAAAGTTTAAAAGAAGCCAGTAGTGGGCATCTTGACCAACAAGAAAATGGAAATGGCTGATAACTGCTATTTAATTGAATAGGAGGTGGAATTAGAATGGAACATGTTAGCTAAAAATTCCTATCTGGAATAGGAGTAGAAAGTGTCAATATGCATAGATCACAAAACATACCCACTTCTTGCAATAAAGCTTGTGAATGGGCTCCATTTGAGAGGCAGACAGAATTTGAACTACATTAAGGGATAAAGCTGAACTACTGGCCATCACTGGAATTGGAGAAATCTAGTGTTCAGTTTTAAGTTGTGAAGGTCCAGGTGGGTAGTGCTGATGACTGGAAAAGAAGATTCTGTATGGGATCCATGATGCAAAATGGAACTGTCTCTAATGTAAGACCTTAGAAGGGGAAATCAACTTTTCCTGGCCCAAAAAAGGGCAATGAGGATCACTGTAGCTTTGCATGTGATGGCTTTCTATAAAAATTTGTGAGAATCAGGCGCAAAAGAGAATAAGCATGAAGGGTTTACTATCAAAATTTAGAATGTAGGTTCGGCGAACACAGGAATGCCAAATGGCAGTTGACCAATTCATGTGTTTCAGAATGTTAATTGAGCGAGAGAGCATATTAGTGAATGCCACTGTACATTTGCTGATATGTTATGACCAGAGATCATGGTACAGTGTGGATTGGTAAATTTATCCCTTTCCTCACTCTAGTGCGATCTCGGAGTTGGAATATATAGTTTGCAGGGGGTGTGGAGGGATGCAGGAGGGCTTGCCCCCTGAAAAAACATGAACTGCAGTGTAGGAGTTACACTTACCTTTGCTCCTATATGGACTTCACTTTCGATATTCGGCAAAAATGTTGAATCTGCTGAATTCGTTCATCAGATTCAACATTTTCACCTACTTAATATGCAGGAATTTGATGTTGACTTTCAATGTTAAATATGTTTTTTTTTTGTCAACATCGAAATTTTGATAGTAAACCAGCATAAAGAAGCCCAAAAAGCCAATGTTTGAACAGAGACTCCCTCTTGGGGCCTCTCCCTCCAGAGAGTTCATGACAAAGCACTTGTTGCATTTGCTGTTGGAAAGGGAAGCAAACAGATCACAGCAACGTTACCCTCAACGGCTGAAAATCTGTTGTGCAACCACTGGATTGAGAGTCCTTTCATGAGACATTCAGATGGACAATTCAGCATCCTGAGAATCAGCGCTACTACTAGAAGGTGATGTGAAGGAATCACCCACTGCCACACACTCATCGCCTCCCGTATTAAGGGTTTGCACCCTTCCTGTGGAGGAAGACAGTCCTGTAGTTCCTGCAACATGAGAAGGACTGCCTGCATCTCCAAGACAATGAAGTGAAGTCTGGCCTTTTCTGGAGTCCATAATCCCTGAACCATCCTTCCCGTGTAATGCACTTTCAACTCCAAGACAAATGAGGCATCCATGGTCACTACCACTGCCTGTGGTTGTATGACAAAATGTCTGCTTGAATGCATGCAGGAGGAATTTAGCACTGTAAATCTTCCTTGCAAAAGCCAGTTATGATAACTGGGGTTAAAAGAGGTCGAGAAAGCTGAGACCACTGAGCCTTTAAGAGCCACTGCAGAATCCTCATATGGAAGCAAGCACACTGTAACATCAGAATATATGAGGCCATTAGTAGCAGAACTCTGACAACTAGGGAAGCTGTAGGGAGCTAGGCAGGAGGAGGATCAGGGCGGCAATTATTAGCATATGTATTCTGTCTGAGGAAAGTGACACTATCAATGTAGTTGTGTCTAGATGACACTGGCTTGTGTCAGTTGAAGACTTAATTTCTGGTGGTTTATGGATATGCCCAAGAACAGACAAGAGTTTGGCCAAGTAGTTCCTGGCTCTACATAATGATTCCATTGTTAAGATGGCTAAGACCCAGTCATCAAGATAGGGAAAGACTCAAATCCCATGAAGTCATAAGTGAGCTGCTACAATGGTCATGCATGAACATGATGAACACTCAAGGGACTATGGCGAGACCGAAGGGGAGAGCCCTGAACTGAAAGTGACTGGCTCTCCAGGTGGAATCAAAGGAATTTCCAGGAAGCTATGCCTATCTTGATGAGGAGATAGGAATCCTGGAGATTTACAGATCACATCCAGTCATTTCCTGTAGTAAGACAAAACTAACTCATCATGACCATCCTAAACTAAGTCTTTCTCATGTAAAGATTTAAAAGATGGAGGGTCAAAATGGCCATGAAGTCCTTATTTTTCCTTGTAACTGAAAAGAACCACAAGTAAGCTCATGACCATGTCTGATCTGATAGACCTCCTAGATGTCTCTTTTTTGAATAAATGAGAGAAGCTCCCTTTTGGCTGCCTTTTATCTGATGGGGTGGAACATCCAGAAGCATCAGTCACAGTTTAGGGAGAAAGAGGTTTGGGAAATAGTATAACCTCTGGTTATTACACTTCTTACTTTTTTGTCCTATGTAAAGACCATGCATCAGAGTAGATATTTATCCCCAACTGCCTCCAGGAGAGACCAGTCTGGCAACCCTTTAGGAACACTAAGGTTGCTGCTGGAACGTTCCCATGGTATCCCTGGTTTTGTGGATCCCCCTCGACTTCTGGCCCTGCCTCAGTCTAAGCCACCCCTATCAGCAGTTGACTCAAATAGCTGACATTTGGACTTCCTAAATTAGAGTGATTTGTGTCCCTTTTGGTTCCTGCTGTATGACATTTGCAGGGTTTCAAACTTAAATACAATGGCAAAAAGCATTTCCACAGCTTATTCACACTTCTGTATTCTCTCCCTTTTAAAAAAGGACCAAACAACGATGATCCAAACAGAGTCCATTAGCAGGTACAGTCAAGCTTGGCTTCTCTTCTTTGCGACACCTGATCCTGCAGCTCAAGTTGTTCCATTGGTTGCATTGTGCATGACAAGCACAAAAGGTTCCCATTATTAATCCTCTTGCACAGAGTAGTTTCCAACTGCTTTTTTGGAATCTAATGTAGGTGATCTTGCCAGAGTGGCAAGTACCTGTTGTGTCAAATTCCTCCAAAAATGATTAGGGAACTATGCCACCAAAATTAATCGGTACATAGCCCTGGATTTTTAACTAAGAGGATGTTCAGTAGCTATATCCTCAGTCAGCTGCTAAAATAACAGAATCAACCAATGGACTTTATTCAATGCTGCCTGTTCTGGTAAACAATTTTTTTGTTTTCCGAGCTTAGCACATTTTGGGGGTCTGTATTAATTAATTCAGTGAAAACTAATTCCAGAGAATGGTCGTTTATTGAACATAACCCCAGTCCCCCACACCAACCGTAACACAAACTACATTATATCAAACCCACATAGGTGGGCAGCTGTGTCCCCACACATCCCCTACTTATATACACCAGCTCTGAGATCTCACTACAGTGGGGAAAAGGGCAAATGTCCTAATGCTGGCCAACAAACTCCCTTCCCTTAGAAAAATGTTCACTGAAGTGAACGTTTGATGAACGGCCATTCGCTGGAATTAGTTTTTGACAAATATAGACCCCATTTGGGAGGTGGAAGGAGAAGGGTCCAAAACCCCTGGAGGATGATTCTAGCAAAGCTGGATCCAGACCTACACAAGGAATCAAGCTTGTAATGCTTTGTAAAAGGATGCACAGAGGACCAAGTTGCTGCTTCTAGACTACTTCTAGAATTCAAATACAGTGGGCCTTGACCCTGCCTGGAATACTTTTGTTGTGGTGAGTGTAAAAAACGTTTTCCATGCCAGTTTACCTGTTTCCAGTGGAGCAAGTGCTAGCTTCTCAAACACAAAATTAAGATCCCAAGGAGGGGCCACTGTCCCACCCCCACCCTCTTTTACAAAACCCTTTTCAAAATGTTCAAAAACATTTTGAAAAGAAAATGCATTGAAAGGAGGCTCCATGGGCAGATGTACTGAAATGGCCAATAAATGAACCTTGACAGAAGAGTAAAAAAGGCCATAGGATAGTAACTCACACAAATATTGTAAAACCAGAGAACAATTAGCCCTGAATTGGTACTGGTTATGTTGTTGGTGCCAAGTAGAAAATCTTTTCCATTTGCCAACATATTTCTACTATGAAGTTTTTTTGCCTCTATTAGTACCTGCTGCATGTTCTCAGCAAACAGGTGCCTAAAGGGAATTAAGACCCTATCATCAAGGCAGTCAAGTGAAGTTGATTGGGGAAGGGGTGTATGAAACACCCAAATCTTGTGTGACTCGATCCGTTCTGTGAGGAAGGATGTGGTGACTGCCCAAAGGGAGTAAGACTGTTGCCTGGACCACAAAGGAGTCACTATAATGATCTTGAGGGATTCCTTCTGAATTTTCAGAAGTATCCTGGAATAAAAGTAGTAAGGAAGGAAAAGCACACAGGAACATTCCTGTTCAGGGAAAAGAAATGTCATCTGTCTTCCAAGCCTTCTTGCATAGAGTCCTGGAGTAGAATATTGTCAGCTGATTGTTCAGAGAGGAGGCACATAGGCCTACTTGAGGAATTTCCCACAGATGGATGACATCTAGACCCCCTAACCTAACTCCCCCATTCATAAGAGTCTGCTCTTGTCCTGCTCAGCTCATCTGCCATACAATTTTGCTCTAATGGAATTGTAGGATGCCTATAGTTCAAGATTGTGCTGTGAAGCTATACATCAAGATAACAAAGCTAGTCTGTAAAGGGGGTGTGACCTGAATCCCCCTTGCTTGTTGACCAGACGACTGTGGTATTGTCTGTAAAAACCTAGAGAGGACAAGTAACTCTTTTACATTTATGTGCTTATAAAAAACAAAGAAATGTAAAAGCAGACAATGAAATGGGCCAACAAACTATAAACTTCAAGCAACAGTCCAGCAAGGGGTGGCTGAAGACAAAGCCAAATACTAGAAAATATCAAAAAGAACAATAAAACATATTTGGTAAGTGCTTTCATTCTTTAATAAATAATAAAAAAACTTTTTCAGACCAAATACAATACCAAACACTGAATATTTAAGACCTCACATAAGCTTCATGTGCTAATGACAAACCAATAAAAATACAAACATCTATTAAACACATGCAGTCTCTAAAAAACATTTAATATTATTGCTTTAAGACCAGGAGGTTTATCAGCATTTAAAAAAATATGCCACCTAGCTTCCTTGCATTCTAACAGTGTCTACATTACAACATCAAAGCTTTAGTTAATCGAATAACTGAAGCTCGACCTTATAATATCAAAACCAGAAAATGTCGAATGCCCATTTCAACCTAGGGAAACACTTCTTTTGGCCGCTTCAAAAAAAAAAACAAAAAAAACTTTAGACCAGAAATCAAGTGGGAGGCTGAGCCCCCCACGCCCCCCTAACTAAATATACCAACTCTGAGATCGCTCCAAATTGGAGAAAAGGGCATAATCCACAAAACGGACAAGGGAAGCACTTCCCTGGGTGTGACGCCGGCACCCTGGCCCAGTAATCAAGGAGCCTCAATCCTCACCACTAACACCAGAGTGGGCGTCTCAGAAGAGAGGAAAGGATAACAAATACACACAGTAAAGTACAATTTCCCTTAAGTGCACACAGAGATCACAGTCAGGGGCTGGGGCTGGTTGCTCCCCTGCTTTCCAGGTCCCCAATAAGACACCCCACTGGCACAGCTAGAGGGCCCAGACCTCAGCCTAGCTGGCAAGCTACCCTCCAGTACCCTCTCTGTCCCACCAGTGCTTCGTGTCCCTGCTCAGGTAGCTGACACACACACACACACACACTGAGATAAGTATTCATACAACTTCACAGAGACTCCTGGGAAAGGCTGACAGATTCTCCAGCTGTGCCCCTATACCCAGACTATACGGTAGTAATTACTGCCACCACCAGCTAATAATTATCAGCTACCCAAAGGCCCTTAAAAGGGTGTCCAATTATTACTGTGCAATATTATTACCCAATGGTAAGTGTGACTAATCAGTCTAAGGCTTATTAGAGTGGCTTTGTACAATAAACTCTATAAATATGCAATGCACTCTAGAGCTTAACTTGTCTCTACACAAACCAGCCACAGTTGAAAAGGGTTTAAAAATATTTAATAATAAATAATAAAGACAAGACAATACTACTACAATACAATGCTACTCAAGAGTTCAGAGATCACACAGAAACTTAAAAATAATTCCGTAGTACAGTTCAGACATAACAGAAAAACACTTGGTCTAACTTTCTTCTAATTTCCTAGCTATTACTACAAGAAAACATACTTCTGAAATAGCTTACTTAAGACACAGGCAGTGCTGATGAGGATAGTCGAGATCAAAATGCTTACAGTCTCTCTCTGAGCAATAGCTTTTAAAATCACTAACACATTTCTGCTGGCCCCTCCCAGATTACATCATTTTGACAGTTAGGTTTTCCCAGTATACACATTACATCATTTTGACACTAAATCTGGAGTTCCCAGGCCAGCAGGCACATTATTTAGCAAGCTAAAACCGGCTCAGGAAACTACAACAATAAAAGACATTTCACATGTACACTCTAGTAATTATTCCTTAAGTTAAAACAATAGAAAGAATGTGATAGCCTAGACCAAATGGCTCCGAGCTCTGGAGATCAAAGAAAATACAAAACATAATTTTAATTTCAAAGAACATTTGAAATGCTTGGCTTAGTTTTCCTTACAGCAGATGGCAATGTTGCTACAATTTTGAAATTCACATTTTATAGTGCTTTCTTTCATTTAAGAAACAAGCCTGTATTTTATATTTATACTTACTAATGTCAGAATTATGTATCAAATTCTATTTGGCTAGGCTGGCAGCCCTCAACTATCTCTACCAGTCTTCACCCCCCCCCCCCCGGAGAACTCAAGCTAGTTTTTCAAGTGACCCTTGATAAACGCCACTAGAGAAGGTTAGGTCTACCGGAGTGTACCTCACCCCATTCCCTGTCTTGAAAGCCCATCTGCATTTGCATTGCTATTCCCACTGTGGTGCTGCACTGACATATCATATGCTTGCAAACCAGACAACTTGGCATTTTGCTGGCTGGCTCTGTTTAACCATGTTAGGGGGATGTGATCTGTCATTACAGTGAATTTTCTTCCATACAGATAAGGCTGAAGTTTCTGCAGTGCCCACACTATGGCTAGACATTCCATTTCTATAGCTGCATAGCATTCCTCCCTGGGTTGGAGCCTACGACTGAGATAAACCACTGGGTGCTCTTCCCCCTCTGAAGAAATCTGGCTAAGTACAGCACCAACCCCACGGTTCGAAGCATCCACCTGCACAAAAATTGTTTGCTGTAATCTGGACTGGCTAACACAGGGGGTCCTCCCAAAGCTTCTTTAAGCTTCTGGAATGCCTGCTCACATGCTGTTGTCCACACTACCTTATCTGGCCTGTTCTTCCTTGTCAGGTCTGTGAGGGGAGCAGCTATGGTACTATAACTAGGGACGAACTTTCTGTAGTACCATGCTGTCCCTAAAAATGCCCTCACCTGCTTTCTTGTAACAGGTGCAGGCCATGTTTGAATGGCTTCTACTTTGGCAGGTTCTGGCCTTATCTTACCACTCCCCACTATATGTCCTAGTTAGGAGACCTCTGCCATACTCACCTGACATTTGCTCGACTTAATGGTCAACCCTGCCCTCTGTAGTCTGCCCAGCACCTCCCTGACATGCTGAAGGTGCTCTGACCAGCAATGACTGTAGATGGCAATATCATCTAGGTAAGCAAGAGCAAACCCTCCTGCTAGGATATTATCTACCAGCCTCTGGAAAGTCACTGGGGCATACGTCATCCCAAAGAGCATCTTTGTGAACTCGTACAAGCCAAAAGGAGTCACAAAGGCTGACTTCTCTCTAGCACTGGGAGTCAAGGGCACCTGCCAGTAACCCTTGGTAAGATCAATGGTTATAAGATACTTAGCCCCACCCAGCTGCTCTAGGGCCTCATCTGTCCTAGGCATGGGGTAAGCATCTGACTCTGTGTGACTATTTAATTTCCTGTAATCCATACAGAACCTGGTGCTGCTATCCACCTTTGGCACCAGCACCACTGGGGAGGCTCAGAGACTGTTGGACTCTTGAATCACCCCTAGTTCCAACATCGGCTGCACCTCCTCCCTCAGGGTCTGTCTAACTCTCTCAGGCACCCTATAAGGGGCTTGCCTAATAAGCCTTTGGGGTCCTGTATCCACCTGGTGCTGTACTAGGTGGGTGCACCCTGGTTTCTCAGTGAACATGTCCCCAAATTCCTGCAACACTGCTCGGATTTCTAGAACCTGGGTAGGAGATAGCTGTTGGGACATTGCTACCCCTTCCACTGAGGTGTCAGCCCGAGCCTCACTGAGGAGATGAGTCCCCAGATCTCCCTCAGACTCCTCCTGCAATCCACTGCAAATGCTCAGCACAAGGGCCTCCCTATCATGGTAAGGTTTCATTGTGTTAACATGGTACAATTTGTGCCTCTGCCATCTGCCTAGCAGTTCCACCATGTAGTTAACATCAGTTACCTTTATTACCGCCTTGTAGGGTCCCTCCCAAGCTGCTTGCAGCTTGCTGTGTCCGACAGGAATGAGAACCATTATCTGCTGCCCCGCAGCATACTCTCTAGCTCGAGCATTCCTGTCGTACCACACCTCTTTCTGTTGTTGGGCTTCTGCCAGGTTCTCCTGGGCCAAGCCCATGAGTTCCCTGAGCCTTGTCCTGAGGTTTAGGATGTATGCCACAACAGACTCCTTGTGAGACTCGCACTCACCTTCCCACTCATCTCAAATTAAATCTAGAGGTCCCCTCACTCTGTGCCCATACAACAACTCAAAGGGTGAAAAACCTGTGGAACCTCTCTGTAAGCAAATAACAGATGGGGCAAATATTTGTCCCACTCCCTCTTAAACTGATCTGCAAATGCCTGTAGCATGGACTTGACTGTAGAGTTAACCTCTCAACAAGACCATTAGTCTGGAGATGGTAGGGGTGGTCTTCATGTGCTTCACCCCACAGGACTTCCACAGACAAGCCAGCAGGTCTGACATGAAATCGGCACCTCTGTCAGACAGTATTTCCTTTGGGAAACCCACCCTGCTGAAAATCTCTAACAAAGCATTTGCCACCTTCTCTGCCTTAATGGAGAACAAAGACACCACCCTCAGGGTATCATGTAGCATAATCCACTACCACTAGGATATACGTTTTCCCTGTGGAACTTGGGGTACTCAGAGGACTCACAATATCCATAGCTACCCTCTGAAATGGCTCCTCCATCACAGGCAAAGGCATCCAAAGAGCTGTCACCTTGTCTCCTGCCTTGCCTACCTTTTGGCACTGCTCACAGATCCTGCAGTACTCTGTTACATCTCTGGAAATTCCAGGCCAATATAAGTTCTGCATTATACGCCTCTTTGTACATTTTATGCCCATATTACCTGCAAAGGGAATATCATGGGCTATGGCTAGAAGTGCCAGATGGTAGGCTGTAGGCACTACCAACTGCTGTACTCTCTCACCTTCCAGACCTCCCTCAGGGGTCCACTCTCTGTATATAGTAACCCTTTGTCCCAGTATACAGATTCCCCTTCCCTTACGAATCAGGTGCCTCCCTAGCTACCTGCCTCGGGCCTTGCAATGTATGGTCTGAGAGCTGAGCCTGTCTCAACTTTCTTCTTGTAACCCTTCTCGGCTCCCCTTCCACAGGAAGTCTGGCATCCTCTGACAGCGGTGCCTCACTGTCAGCCTGGGTATTACTACTACTACTCACCTTTACCTTTGCAGTTACCCTGTCCAAGGGAACATCAGTACCCACAAGCAGCTGTGGCTCACATTCAGTCTCACTGCTACAAATTAGCTCCCTTCCTGAAGTAACCACCTCACCAGTCCTGGCTTTAAGTATGCTGTCTGTCTGGGTCTCCCCCAGGCTACTAGGCCCACATGCTTGTCTTCTAACCTCAATGCGTGTAACTGCATAAGTACATGGTACTGCCTCATCCAAATCCTTCCCTCTCAGGACATCTGCAGGATGGTAGTTCTGTACCCCTGTTGTCTCAAGACAACCTACGATTGGCATTTTGTCTTTCCAACTTACTGGCTCCCTCACCTTGCCTCCATGGACATCTGTATGCCACATGGCCCCACTGGTTGCATTAAAAACATTTCACCCTAGGTCCTGGACGTGTACCTGGACTAGTGGCTTCTCCTGTTACTGGCATATTCTGTTGTGGCAATCTGTGCTGCTCACCATGGGTTCCTTTAGACCCATGAGCTGTCCTGCTGGCCAGGTACAGGTGTCCCTTCTTCCCCAACTCATCTGAAGTAGCACATTGTCTATCAGCTAACCACATCCTCATGCCCTCAGGCAAAGTGCTAGGTGGCGACCTGACATCCACTCACCCAGCTATGAAAATAAGTACTCAGTTCAGCAACATATTCAAATACATTTTCATCTGCCTTGCGTCTAGGCTCACGAAATGTTTTCCTATACATTTCAGGTGTTAGCTTAAAACATTCTAAAAGACTTTTTTTACAGCAGTATAATCAAAACATGCAATGTCAGACATTTTAGAAAATGCATTTACAGCTTTACCATGGAGTAAGGGTTTCAGGAACCATACCCAGAGCCTTCAAACATATGAATGAAACTATCAAAATTATCCCCCTCTTTAAATTGTGGAAGAAATTTGCTGACTTGTTGTGCTTCTGAGGTCCAGTTACTCCCTTCCCCATTACCTCCATGACTCTGGCGAAGAGTCAACATTTCCCTCTCATGCCTCCTCTGACGCTCTCTATCCTCGGTATCTCCAAACACCTGGCCTCCAACTCAAGTCTCTTTCACTCCAGCTGGATTTTTAAGTCCACTACAGAAAGGATGAGCTGTCCATTCTCCGAGGATATTGTATCTCCACTGCCAGTCTGCTTGTCCTCCTGGATGCTGTTTTCTGATGCAGCTGTAACCATGGCTCCAATCAGGTCTGCCTTAGTCAGGTTTCCATGCACCAGTCCCCTAGCCTGGCACATCTCCGCCAGCTGGCTCCTTTTCAGCTTTCCATACTCCTCTGTTGACAAGCTGCCTGCTCACCCTGACTAACTAAGCTAACAAAATAAAAAAAACAATTGTGATCTGAAGTCTGAGTATTCACTGTGTGGCTGTTTTAGAGTACGAAACACCTTCAGAGAGCACTGTACATAAGCTACAGGATTCAATCTACCCACACCACTACAAGCCAATTAGTATTTGTCAACTAATTAATATGTGATGTGGATATCCACCGCCACCACAAATGTGAAGTGGATCCCACCACTGCAAACCACATGTAATGCCTACGCCCTGGCCCAGCAGTCAAGGAGTCTCAGCCCTCACCACTAAAACCAGGGAGGACGTCTCATATAAGAGGAAAGGATAACAAATACACACAGTAAAGAACAATTTCCCTTAAGTGCACACAAAGATCACAGTCAGTCTGGGGGCTGGCTGCTCCCCTGCTTTCCAGGTCCCCAATAAGACTCCCCACTGGCACAGCTAGAGGGCCCAGATCTCAGCCTAGCTGGCAAGCTAACCTTCAGTACCCTTTCTGTCCCACCAGTGCTTCGTGTCCCTGTCCAAGTAGCTGACACACACACACTTTGAGATAAGTATTTATACAACTTCACAGAGACTCCTGGGAAAGGCGGACACAGATTCTCCAGCTGTGCCCCTATACCCAGACTATACGGTAGTAATTACTGCCACCACCAGCTAACAATTATCAGCTACCCAAAGGCCCTTAAAAGGGGGTCCAATTATTACTGTGCAATATTATTATCCAATGGTAAGTGTGACTAATCAGTCTAAGGCTTATTACAGTGGCTTTGTACAATAAACTCTATAAATATGCAATGCACTCTAGAGCTTAACTTGTCTCTACACAAACCAGCCACAGTTGAAAAGGGTTTAAAAATATTTAATAATAAAGACACAAGACAATACTATTACAATACAATGCTACTCAAGAGTTCAGAGATCACACAGAAACTTAAAATTAATTCCGTAGTACAGTTCTGACATAACAGAAAAACACTTAGTCTAACTTTCTTCTAATTTCCTAGCTATTACTACAAGAAAACATACTTTTGAAATAACTTACTTAAGACACAGGCAGTGCTGATGAGGACAGTCAAGATCAAAATGCTTACAGTCTCTCTCTGAGCAATAGTTTTTAAAATTACTAACACATTTCTGTTGGGGCCTCCCAGATTACATCATTCTGACACTTAGGTTTTCCCAGTATACACATTACATCATTTTGACACGGTCTGAAGTTCCCAGGCCAGCAGGCACATTATTTAGCAAGCTAACACCTGCTCAGGAAACTACAACAATAAAAGACATTTCACATGTACATGCTAGTAATTATTCCTTAAGTTAAAACAACAGAAAGAATGTGATAGCTCAGACCAAATGGTTCCGAGCTCTGGAGATTAAATATACAAAACATAATTTTAATTTCAAAGAACATTTGAAATGCTTGACTTAGTTTTCCTTACAGCAGATGGTAATGTTGCTATGATCTTGAAATTCACATTTTACAGTATTTTCTTTCATTTAAGAAATAAGCCTGTATTTGATATTTACTAATGTCAGAATTATGTATCAAATTCTATTTGGCTAGGCTGGCAGCCTTCACCTATCTCTACCAGTCTTCACACTGGGTTGAATCGTCCGTTCGACATTTTACAGTTTCAATATTACAAGATCGAGCTTTAGTTATTCGATTAACTAAACTTCGATCTTGTAATAGAGACCCTTCTAACATTCTAATTAAACTGCCACCACGATCAACACAAAATAAAATATCTAACAGAAAAAAAAATTTTTTAAAGGAATCACACACCAAACTATGTTAACCTAAAGCATTGTTTGTATCTTTTTTTCTAAAGGCTAATGCATGTTCACAGACTCTGATAATAACCTATTGCCAACATAAAAAGCCATACAGGTGTCGCACTGAGCTAAACAAACACACTTGGACTTGCAGGTGAATCTAACTTTATTTAAAACCCTACCAGTATTTTTAATAAACGTCTGACTATTAGACAAATATCTACACTGTTTGCAAAGCTGGCAGCTATAAGTGCCATACAGTTGGAGACCATATGTGAGAAAATGATTAGCAGACCTATTGAAATATCATGCCAAATTATGGAGTTTCTTGTATGTAAAAGTAGGTTCAGCACCTACAACATGAGAAAAAATGCTATTACTCTAAATAATTTATCAATTATTCACAACAATGCATTTTACAGAATACATATCGATACTCACAGGCAAAGCAAATGAGTTTTGAAAAGAAGCTATACTATTATAAGGGTCTATATTATCATATCACACAATCAGAAGAGCGAACGACAGATAATCGACCCCATGTAAGCAGAAGCTTACGTCTTCGAAAATTCAGAACAGCAATTATTTTCCAATGGAAAACAATCGCTGTTCTGAAACAAAAAAAAAGCCAAACAGTAAAACATTACTTAATGTCGCCCCCCATCTCCCCCGATGTGGGGTGGCTGTGCCCCCCCCACCCCCAATTTAAATATACCAACTCCGAGATCGTACTACAGTGCCAAAAAGGCAAAGTAGTGAAAGTGGCCAAACAAATTCTTTCCCAGAGAAAGAATTCGCTAAAAAGCCGCTTCACTATTTTGCCTTTTCGCGCTTTACATTTCGACAAAGATGCATTTGACAACCTGCGTCTGCTACAGCGTAATCGGGACCTATTATTAGACTTGGCTATATGGCCATAACACAGAATATGTTTAAATTTATCAGATCTATGATCAATCACTTCAGAATAAATATTACATAATTCATGCACTGGGGAACCTCTTTCTACAAATAAAGCTTTTAAAATACTTACTTCCTTTATAACCACATCATCATTACTAATTAATTTACTCAATAAAATAAACTGGCCTCTAACGATGTTCCATTTCATAAAATTTGGATGCATACTACTAAAGTGCTGATAACTGTTAAGTGGATTTTCTAAATATAGCAGAATAGTAAATCATGGTTCTAGTGATATCAATTTAGTTCATAGCGGCATTCCTGTCTCCAGTTCAGTAGCTCATGATTTGGAATTTCCCCCTTCACAAACTAATAACAGGGTCTATATTATATAGTCGAAGCTTTAGGTAATTGAATACCTAAGGCTCGACACAAAAACAGCAAAAATAAATATAGCAGAATAGTAAATCATGGTTCTGGGGATATCAATTTAGTTCATAGTGGCGTTCCTGTCTCCAGTTCAGTAGCTCATGATTTGGAATTTCCCCCTTCACCAACTAATAATAGGGTCTATATTATATAGTCGAATCTTTAGGTAATCAAATATACCTAAAGCTCGACACCAAAACAGCAACATCAACGGCCACTTCTGCAAATAATTTCGTAGTGAAAGAATTTGCTTGGCCGAAGGGGAAAAATTTTTTCAAACCCTAATCGAGTGGGAGGCTTTGCCCCCGACACCCACTAACTAAATACACCAACTCCAAGATTGCTCTACAGTGGAGTAAAGGGTCAATTCCCAATAACGGCCAAGAGAATTCTTTCTCTATGAAAGAATTCACGGAAGTGGCCATTCGATGTTTACAGCTTTCGCTGTTTAGGTGTCGACCTTTAGGTATTCGATTACCTAAAGTTTTGATCGCCTAATATAGACCCTAATAATAATATGGCTAGTATTGCATCAGCTGGTAATTCCAGTATACCTAACACTAATTCATGGCAATGAAGGCATTAATGATTTTTATTTCCATCACAATGAGAACCAGAAAAGTCACAGAACCTTTTCTCCGATGAGAAACAGGGGAAGGAACAAGACAAGAGGCAGAGGTCAAAAGCAGAGAAGTTAGACTGCTCGGTGTTCAATCTGAGCAGTATTATTTTGTCAGAGCATCACAATAATTTGTTTAAAAAAAAAAAAAAGAGTTTTACATTTATTCCTGCCAAGCCTGCCAATGCAGTACAATTAGATGCTGATTTTAGGCGGTTTGTCAGGAAATTAAATTTAAAATTAATTTTAAGCAATGTTAACTTAGGTTTATTGACTAAGAAAAGCACATATAATCCTTTGCTGCACAGCATGTTAGTTGCTTTTCAAGATGCTTGTATTAATGAGTTTAAGACATTATGTCATTGTGTAATAAATCTTTTAAGTGCAATAATCTAAATAAATATGAATTTGATGCTCTTTTTAAATTTAAAAATGATCAACACCTTCGGATTATGAAGGCAGAAGGGCAAGAGCCGTTATCATGGATAGTGAAAAATATATTCAGTATATTAAACTTATCAGATGTTAATTATTCTAAATTAGTTTTGAAGCATTGTATAGTGTCAGAGTTCAGAGTTTTCTAAAGCAGATACATTATTTGATTTATTTAGTCAGGCACTTATGGACTTTTCTATTTATGAATTTTTAAGGAACGACTTTCCAAAGGCTGGGGTTATTTCTGGCATCCCCAAAATCCTTAAGGATGGCAACACCCCCCCCCCCCCCCCATTTTAGACCTCTGGTCTCTGCCCATAATTCCAAAACGGAATGCATTGTAGTGCAGTTGGATGATTTATTGAGCCCAGTGATACAACATTGCTAGATGCATGGATTTGCCTTGATTTACTTAAAAAAATAAACATTTTAAAGGGACAGAAATAATGTTTATTACCACTGATCTTCTATCATTATACACTGTGAATGACTGGGAAAGTAGTATGGAATTTGTTCATATATATTTAAGTAAATTTACTACCTATGACAACAGTGAGATTAATACCATCTGCTTATTGTTGGTAGTAGTATTAATTTGTTTGCGTTTTAAGATGACATTTTTCAACAATTGAGAGATGTCGCTATGGGCACTAGAATGGCCACTGTTTTTGTTAATCTTGTTATAGCTTGGTGGGAGCAAGATTTTTTGGTGAAACACCCTTTATTTCAATGTTAATTTTTACAGAAACTATATTCATGATTTAATTTTTTATGGTATGGTACTTGGGGTGATTTTTTTTATATACTTTTTGATGCTATTAATAATAGTACCAACTTACTATTAGTGCTAAAGGTCTTCATATTAACTTTTTAGATATTATCATTCATGTAGACTCAGAAAATAGGATTTTTTCATAATGCTATACAGTGGATAGAAAATCTGTGGGGTGACCTGAAGAGGGCTGTGCACAAGAGATGCCACTGCAATCTGACAGATTTGGAGTGCTTTTGCAGGGAAGAGTGGGCAAATATTGCCAAGTCAAGATGTGCCGTGCTGATAGACTCCTACCGAAGAAGACTGAATGTTGTAATTAAATCAAAATTACTTCAACAAAGTATTAGTTTAAGGGTATGCACACTTATGCAACCAGCTTATTGTACATTTTTTTATATTTTTTCCCCTAACAGGTTTGTTTTTCATAGGTTCATAGGTGTGTACTAGGCTAATGGCCCTGGAGCCTTTAAAAGCCTAGCCCATAGGATTAACCCTAGCATCATGACACCCAACCTTAGTTCCCAGTGCCTCTGTAGAGTAGAGTCACTGGAGTGATCACCAGGGTGAATTTTCTATTTCCCATCCACTCATTAAGATTTCTCTTGGAGAGGGCCAGTGAGGTGCTCTGTTTAACATGTATGGGAAGTCTATTCCATAGCATGGGCAGTCTCTGGGTTATGAACCTGTCCCTCCAGCACGTTCTGTTGATTGTGGTAATGAGGCAGAGGTCTCTAGAGCGTGTGGTGCAGAGAGATTGGAATTTCTTTAGATGTAGCATTTCTAACAGAGCTGGGTCAGACATGGCTTTGTAAGTCAAGAAGATATCGCTTCTAAGTAGGCGATATGAGAGAGAGAATAGTTGGGAGTTTTTTGAGTCTGTCCAAATAGGACAAATGTTTAAGGCCTAGGATCCTCTTTGTGAGGTACTTTTGCAGCCGCTCCAGTTGTTGCAGGTGTCAAATGAGGTACATGCCAAATGGGGCATTGTACTCTATGACTGGCCTAATGAAGGAAGAGTAGAGGGAGACAATGACCTCAGTCTTCCTGGATGCAAAACCCTTAGTAATGAGATGTTCCACATAGGACTTTCTGACCACAGTGGCAAAGTGGTGGTCAAAAGAGAGGTTGCTGTCAACCTGTGTTCCCAGATCTTTTATAAAGCATTCTGTCTTCAGTGGACTAGCATCGATGTGGTAATTCATGGGAAATGGGTTCCTCCCCAAAGGGGATGATGACATATTTTTTGGCATTGAGCTTAAGGCCATGGTTCTGACACCAGTGGTTGGTCTCAGTGAGGCCTTTCTGTAGGACGTCAACATCACTTGGAGAGTTAATAATGGGTCCCAACTTGCAATCGTCTGTGAACTTCGTTAGCCAGATTCCCTTCATGTTGGCCTGGACTTCTGAGAAGTAGATACCAAACAGGAGAGGACTCAGGGCCGATCTCTGTGGGACTCTACTCGAGAGTGGTCGGCAGGCTGACTTGGCGTCTGCTACTTTCACACTGTGGGTTCTATCTGTGAACCAGTTTGCAACCCACCTAATGATAAAGGGGTTGATGCCTAGCTTAGTGTGTTTTTCTTTGATTCCTGAGTGGGGAATGGTATTAAAGGCCTTGGCCAGATCAAGGTAGGCTTATGAACCACCTTGCCTTCATCCACAGCTCTGGTGACTGACTCAAAGAAGTTGACCAAGTTGAGCAGGCATGATCTACCCTTCACAAAACCAAACTGTGTGAGATCCAGAGTTTGGAGATTCCCTATATCCTTGTTGATGATGCATTCCACAGCTTTGCATATCAGACTTGTCAGGCTAATGGGGAGATACTTCCCAGGGTCTGTAGTCACTCCTCCTTTGTGGAGAGGGATGACTGTAGCAGTGCGCCATTTGGTAGGAACAAAGCCTGAAGTGAGGATGCGATTCAACAGGGCCACAGGTGAGATACCAGTTCACTCTGTAGTTCATATAGAACACAGGCAGGGGTATTGTCAGGTCCTATAGAAGCTGTATTCTTGGCCTTGGATAGTGCTGTTTTAACCTGTGCAGCAGTAATACTGGGTTGCCTGGCAATCTACTGGTATTGTGATTGGTCTTTTGGGGGGGGTAAAGTTGTCACTGAATTTGTCAGTCAGTATATTGGGAATATCTGTTAGCTCGGTATGGGAGGTTCTATTGTGCAGTAGCTCAGAGCAAATCAGGGTACTGCCGTGGAGATTCTTTACATAACTATAGAAGGCATACCTCTCAACCATACCGAATTCCTCTGTATTTACCAGTTTTGAGGGCAAAATATTGGGGTGCCACAAATTCACAAGTGGCCCCCTTAATTTCCAAATTTCCTGGTCTTTTTTTTTTTTTTACCACTTTAAAGTTCTGGCTGATGTCACCACTCATCACCGGCCTATAGGTGGTGTGCTTGATGACATCAGCTACTGCCTGTTGGACTGAGGGAAATAGGGATGGTGGGCAGCATAACAGGTAAGAGTAAAAAACAATGTGTATGGCATTAATACGGAACTGTTTTGTTATCTGTCTGATGTGTTCAATCATGCTGCCTCTGATTATTCAAACATTGCTCATCTGTCTCTGGTGTTTGACCATTGCTGCTGCTACATTATGTTTACGGCAGTTAGTGCATCATGGATTTATTTAGTTATGCTGGCTTTTGGCTAAATCTGCTGGCCATGCAAGGTGTTTATTATGCTACATCATAACCGTTGCTGCATTCAGTATTTAGGTTACGTTGCAGTCTGTGTGTGTTACTGTTGTTGGCCGTGCAAACAGAATTCAATTTATCATACTACATCACTGGCGTGCAAATAATGCTACATAATTTATTTTGCTGGCATGCAAGTTATTTTTAGGTTGCAGTCCAAGTGTGTTACTGTTAGCTGTACAAACGCACCACACGGGCATTCAAACTGCCATTGCTGCATTCAATTCACGAAGCTTACCGTTACCATATTACATCATGCTCTCACTCAAATAACATTGTTTTGCATTGTTTAGACTCGTATAACATTACGAATATTATACAAAAAACTGTTACATTTTACAGGGGGGGTGAGGACTTTAAAACATTTGTTGACCCCCCCTCTGTTAACAAACCCAGCACTTAAAGGAACTTAGACCGCTTAAAACATGCTAAAACAGTTCATTCACAACCGACAAATGTGGATGTTGTAATCAACGTCCGTACACTGATGTAAAAATTGACAGTGAGCTATTCAACAAAGTGAACAGATGGATGAACAGAGGCAGATTCTTTTGTTACACTGATAAAGTAGCTTGTCTGGCTAGATGCTGCACGTGTTCGCATTTTACGTTGGAAAGACGAGCAATGCAGTCAGTAAGAGAATATACCAGCATTTATACAGCAGCATCAACAAAAAAGAATGCTCTGGCAAGACATGCGACTTCCTGTACCAGACTTACTATGTTTAAGCTTTTTTATACTGGAAAAAAAGAAGTTATGTACTTACCATAACGTTCCATGTGAGTTGTTTATCTCGCCTTTATTCTCACTGATGGGTTCGGAGCCGATCCTCGGCTCCGACAAGGCTGATAGCAAAGCTCAAGGTTTGCCAGTAGCTCGAGACCAAGCCCCTTATCCCACAATGCACTACTGGAATTACCTCAGATCTTGTTTGCTGCGAGTAACAGTGTATATGCATATATATATATATATATATATATATATATATATATATATATATATATATATATATATACCCTTCTATTTATTTCTACCAAGGACACTTCCTGAAGGGGAAAAAGAAATATTGAATAACCAGGATGGTACTAGCCTCTAAGTCAACAGTCAGCCAGGAGGGGGAAGGAAGGAGGGACGTGAGAATAAAGGCGAGATAAACAACTCACATGGAACGTTATGGTAAGTACATAACTTCTTTATGTGAAGTTGTTAAATCTCGCTGTTTATTCTCACTGATGGGTAGCGTCCCCAGCACCCTTTACCCTGGGTGGCTCATGGGAATATGTTCTTCAGTACCGTAGAACCAAAGGAAGACCTGTCCCTTGAAGCCTTATCTACTTTGTAATGCGTAATAAAGGTATGAGGCTTAGACCAAGTGGCTGCAGCACAAATATTGTCAAAGGGGAATATAGCTTGAAAAGCAGAAGACGTAGAGACGGCTCTGGAAGAATGAGCCTTAGGTTTGTGTGTTAATGGCATGCTCCCATTTTCATAAACAAAGGATATACAATCAGATAACCATTTAGATAAAGTTGTTTTAGCCACTGGATTGCCTTTTCTAGCTTCTGAGAAGGATACAAAACGTTGATCTGATTTTCTAATATCCTTAGTTCTGTCAAGATAAAATCTGAGCTGTCTGTGTACATCAAGTCTGTGCAGCATGTATTCCAATTTGTTAGAGTGGTTGGGAAAAAAGACTGGCAGCTCAATGACCTGACTGATATTTGACTCAGAACACACTTTAGGTAAAAATGAGGGGTTTGTTTTGAGAGATACTCTATCAGCATGGAAAATCATGTAAGGTGGTCTGATAGATAATGCTTGAAGTTCTGACACACTGCGGGCAGAAGTAATGGCCACAAGAAAAAATAGTTTTCCAGGATAAATATTTGAGATCACAAGAAGATGCTGGTTCAAAAGGGAGAAGAATAATTTGAGACAGCATAAAGTTTATATTCCAGAGAGAATAGGGAATGTTGATAGGAGGTCTCATATCAAGAACGCCTTTAAGAAAAGTCTTAGATAATTTATGGCCCATAACATTTGAGCCACCAAACCCAAGGTGAAAATTTGAGATGGCAGCTAACTGGACTCGAACTGTAGCAGTTGCTGCCCCTTCCTTAAAAATTTTTGTGAAGAATTCTAAAATAGATGATAGTGGAGCTCGGAAAGGGTCAATGTTCTGCGTGTTGGCCCAAATTGAGAACCTTTTCCATTTACTGCCATATAATTTCCTGGTAGATGGCTTGTGAAAAGACAAGATAATTTGTCTTGTATCTTCTGAAATTGAATGAAGCCTGGCAATTAGGGGAAGTGGATTAGTCAAGCAGTCAGTTTCAGATACTGTAGTGAAGGATGTAGGTCTCCTGACGGGTGCGTCAGAAGGTCCAGAACTGGGTCCAGGATCCATGGACCTTCCAACAGATGATGGTGGAGAAACGGGAACCAAATCTGTCGAGGCCAGTAGGGGGCTATGAGAATAACAGTCCTTCCCAGCGATTTTGCTTTCTGTAAAAATCTGGGTATCGATGGGAAGGGTGGAAATGCATAAAGGAGACCCGGGGGGCCAATCGTGTAAAAGTGCATCTCTCGGGGGATGACTGGGAGGTGGTATTAGGGCAAAGTAGCTTCTGCATTTTGAACTGATGTAGCTGGCAAAGAGGTCGCAGAAAGGCTGGCCCCATTTGTGGAAAATCAGCTCTGCAACCTGTTGTTTGAGAGACCACTCGTGAGGGAGCAATATCGCCCTGCTTAGCTTGTCCGCTATCACGTTGGATTTCCCCGGGATGTGCGTTGCTAACAGAAAACACTGGGACGACACAGCCCATTGCCAGACCCTGAGGGCTTCTCGACAAAGGGGGTAAGACTTGGTTCCACCTTGCTTGTTCAAGTACCAGACTACTGACATGTTGTCCGTCTGAATTGCAATAGATCCTAGAGGGAGAGAGCCCTGAAAGTACTGCAACGTCAGAAGTACCGCTCTCACCTCTAGAACATTGATGTGCAGATGTGATTCTTGATTTGTCCATGTGTGTTGGGCAGTCTTTCCCTGAAAATGCCCCCCCCCACCCTATCAGGGAAGCGTCCGTGGTCACAGTGGCTGCTGGGGGGGAACGACGACAAAGGGTCGTCCGATTGTGACATGAAGAGACATCAACCACCACTGAAGGTCTCTCTTGCAAGAATCCATGATGAGAATCATGTGGTGCATTGGTAGTTTCTGGTACGACCACTGAGCAAAGAGGAGCCATTGAAGAATTTGCATATGCATCCTTGCGAGTGGTATAGCCAGGATTGCTGCCACCATCAAACCTAGCACCTTCAATACCTCTGCTGCTGTAGCTTTGTTCTTTGACACCAGTGAGCTGACGTGTTGGCGGAGAAGTGAGACTCTTTCGACAGGAAGACAGACTGGTAGTTGAGGTATCTAACTCTGCTCCTATAAAAACGGTATGCTGCGATGGCGATAAGGCAGACTTTTCGAAGTTGACTGTAATGTTTAACTGATGGCAGAGTGTCAGAGTTTATTGTGTTGCCTGAGTCAATTGATGCCTGGTGGTAGAGGTGAGGAGCCAATCGTCTAGGTATGGAAACACCTGGAATCTTAGATGTCTCAGGTGAGCTGTGACCACTGCCATGCATGTGGTGAACACTCCTGGGGCTGTAGTGAGACCCAAGGGCAGGGCTCGAAACTGGTAATGATTGGCTCCCAGCCGGAAACGCAGATGACCTCTGGAGCGTCTGTTCATCTTTATGTGATAGTACGTGTCCTTGAGATCTATGGAGCACATCCAATCGCCTTTCCCTAGGAAGGGAAGAATGGACTTAAGGGTGACCATTCGGAACTTCCCTTTCTTTACTAACTGGATGAGTCTGCTGAGGTCCAAGATAGGTCTCCAGTCCCCTGTTTTCTTTGGTACCAAAAAGAATCTTGAGTAAATTCCGAATCCAACTTGGTCTGCTGGGACTGGTTGGATGACTATTTTTCTAGCAATATGTGGACCTCTATGATTGCTTGTTCCCTGAGATTGGGTGGAACATCTGGGATTCTGTTTACAGGAATAGGAGGGGAAGAGAACGGTATGAAATATTCTCTGGAAATGATGCTTTGTACCCATGTATCTGATGTTATGTTTAGCCAGGCTTCGGGGTACAAAGACAAGCGACCCCCGACTGCCTCCAGAGCCAAACAGTTGGGCCCCCTTTCAGGTGCTGGTAGGGTTGACCGAAGAACTGACCCCTGTCACCCTGTTGCTGCGGACCCCCCTCTGCAGCGGGGGCGGCGTCTTCCGTTATAACCCCCTCCTCTGACTCTAGTGGGGGTTTCTCCACGTGTGTCCTGAAAGTCTCCCTGTGCTTTTCAGAACCACATCCCACCCCCAGGTCCCTTGGGGTAGGGCCGGGTAGGGGTAGAAGAACGGACTCCAACGGCAGATAAGGTCTTGCCTTCCTGCTCACACCTGGTTAAAGTTTCCTTTACTTTGGTCCCAAATAATGATGAGCCATTGAATGGGGTATTAATAAAGGAAGACTTAAAGGGTTCCACAAAGGAACAGAGACGCATCCAGGCTTGTCTTCGAAGAGCACTGCCCGAACTAGCGGCTCTACTCGAACCATCAGCTGTATAGAATATGAGACGCATGGACAAATTTACCACTGAGTTTAGGGTAGCGAGCTGGGCCTTGACTTTATCGGCCACCCCTGCAGCTACCGTACCCTGGAGAGCATCTCCTAGCTCTTTCAGGAGATCTCTTTGTAGTCTCGTAAAGTGGGTTAAGTAGTTCAGTGATCGCAGAAGAAAAGTTGCTGAACTAAACATGTGTTCCCATATCTATCCATGACCCTAGAATCTCTGTTTGGAGGATGGATAGATGTGGATGCCTCAGACACTACCTTTTTGGTGATGTAGCTACCACCATGGCATCAACAGGCACTCCCTTTGTCAAAAATGGCTTGTCCACTGGAGCAGACATGAATTTATTGGGCTTACGAGAAACAGGTTCCATGGCCTCCGGTAACTCCCACGCCTTACAAGAAATCAGTTCCATGAGCCCGTCATAAGGCGGAGACACCCAAGAAGTGGAAGGTTGAGACCCAAAAGCCTTCAAGAGCATGGACTCATCCTCAGTAGGGGTCTTGGACTGCCAATCGCCCCCTCTGACTAAGGATCTCTAGTATCTCTGCAAAGGAGATATCCTCAGAGGGGGACCGAGGGGACCCTTTTGACTCATCTAAGTCTGTGTCAGATGTCAAAGACTCCTGGGGGGAGTCTAAATGCCTCCTCTTGCACAGTCTCTTCCTGGGCACCTCCTCAGTGGGGGGGGGATCTGGGGAGGTCTCAGAAGAGCAGGGGACGCCCTGTGAGGGTACTTGAGGCTCAGGGTCTCTATGCTTAGAGGGACCGGTAGATGAAGAAGCAGACACAGGAGCTTGAGGGGAGAGGAAAGGCTGAACCAATGCTGACATCGTCTTTGGAGAGAAAACTCCCCTCATAGCATCGAAGGCACCATGGCTCTGACGAGAAGGAGTGGACGGACCCGAGAGTACCGTCCGATCCTCCCACACCGAAACCCTGGGCACAGAGCCCGAGATAAGAGCCAAGCTCATCCGAGCCGAAGCCCCGAGAGGAAGAGTCTGCACTGACAAATCGGTTTGACTATCCTCCCCGGACCAGATGGGAGAGCGTCGGCTCCTACAGTCCTCGGTCGGCGCCGAGGACATCCGAGTAGATGGAGCCGATAACACCGGTGCAGGTATTGGCTCCAAGGGTTCGACAAACATCTGTTCAGTTTCCTTCGGCTCCGAGAGTCCAGTATGGCTCAGAGGACGAGTAGACAAATCCGGTTCCATGGTCTTTGGCACCGACAAGCTGGTCGGGGCTGACAAAAATTTGGCAAGTCCTGGTGCCTGTAAAAGCTTCTGCATTAGCCGACCCATGTCCAAATCTGAAAGGCTGACTGAGGACTTAGCTGAATGCACCGAAGGTGCTGACTGGAGCACAAGAAAAGGAACTCCAATACTGAGAGCTGGCTCCGAACCAAAGGTACACTCGGTTCTGAGGTCTGTGGAACCGATGACCCTCCTCCTGAAATTTTTGCCTTTTTTGTCACTTTGTCTGAAGATTTGGATTTTGAGGATTTGGAGGACGTACTAGTACCCTCATGGTTACTCAACACCTCAGAAAAGAATTGTTGTAGCAATCCCCTGTCTATTAGCTTCCTCCTTCTCTCCAAGAGGACTCCTGAAGAAAAGGAATGGCAAATACTGCTAGTGTCTTGGAGGTGTTTAGCCCCCAGACAGTAGACACATTGAATGTGTCCGTCAGTGACGGACATTTTCTGCCCACAATCTGGGCATTTTCTGAATCCTGATTTAGGATGGGATTTCTCCTTTCCATCCGACATAGTTAAATAAAACAAAACAGTAAACTGCAAAAAGTAAGACAGTAAAGTCCTTACTCACTTGTAAAGACCCACAAAACAACTAAGCCCAATCCGGGCACTATCTATAACAATATAATTATAGATTACAAATATAGGGCTAAAGAGGCCCACAGAGAAAAACACTGACTACTAGAAAGGACTAATAAGAGTAAAGAGGGCTAAAGGCCCACACAAACCAACTAAGCCAACAGGGCACTAACTATTTAAAACTATAGATTATATTATGTAATTATCTAATACTAACACACAACTATAACAGAAACAAAAAGGAAAGTTTTTTTTTTTTTTTTTATAAAACTTGCTGTAATTTTCCCACAAATGGTCCGAGCTAGCTGGATCACCGAGATCTCTCTTGCCGCGGCAAACTAGATCTGGGGTAATTCCATCATGCATCATGCAACATGCATTGTGGGATAAGGGGCTTGGTCTCGAGCTACTGGCAAACCTCGAGCTTTGCTATCGGCTGTGGTCAGAGCCGAGGATCGGCTCCGAACCCATCAATGAGAATAAACGGCGAGATTTAACAACTTCACATAAGAAGTTATGTCTTACCATAACATTCCATGTTGTTGATCTTCTTCCATTCATCACTGATGGGTTATCGGTTCCATCCTCTGAACTGAGTCGGCTTTGTAGCAAACTTGCTCTAGCCAAAAAAACTCTTGAGCCAAGTCTCTACCCAGAATGCCCCTCTCCCTGTTAACTCAAATCGTGCTCGCTAGAGAAAAGTAAGTAAAGCGCAGGCCACTTCTGCGCAAATAACCTAAGGTACCACATAAGCCCAAAGCATCCCCCAGGAGCCTTTGGAGGAGGACGGAGGGTGGGAAGTGATAAGTGGAAGATCATCAACAACATAGATGGAACGTTATGATAAGACATAACTTCTTTATCTAATGTTGTTAATCTTCTTCCCATTCATCACTGATGGGACAGAATCCCAAGCTACCTTGAGGAACCTGGGTGGCCCTTATGGAAGAGTATTCCTGAGCACCATTGAGCCGATGGCAGCTCTTCCCCTGGAGACCACATCCAACTTATAATGTTTGATGAATGTATGTATGTATGTATGTGTTGGCCTGACTTGCTGCCTGTGTACATCTAAGGAGTGAAGGCGAATCTGGTTAAAGGAAAAATATCAGAGATCACTTAGGGGAGAAAGGATGGATCCTTCCTTCGTTCAGACTTAAGAAAAACTTTAGCCCCATCTATGTAAGAACTCAGTTGCCTGTGTCCATCTAAGGAGTGAAGGCAAACCTGGTTCCCGAGAAGAATCAGAAATAACTTACAGGAGAAAGGATGGATGTGTCCAATAGGATACTCTGTCTTTTTGAAAACCAGGTAGAGTGCTTTAAACACAAGGTCTACAAGTCTGAGATTCTTCTGGCAGACATGAAGGATTCAAGTGATTTGTGACCACTGCAATGCATTCCGTGAGCACGCTAGAGAGAGAGTATGAAGCAATGCAGTTACTGGGAGACTTGCGGGGGGGTGAGGAACCAGTCATCCAAATATGGAAACACCCTGAGTCCTTGTAGATTCAAGTGATTTGTGACCACTGCAATGCATTTTGTGAGCATGCTGGGACTGTAGCGAGGCCGGACGGCAGGGCATGAAAGATACTGACTAGCACATAGAAGGACGGCAGGGCATGAAAGATACTGACTAGCACATAAAAGGAAGCGGAGTAGACTTCTGGGGCATTTATCCATCTTGATATGGTAACACATATCTGGGAGATGTATTGAACACATCCAATTGTCTTGTCCCAAAAAAGTGGAGAATGGGCTGAACTGTGACCATATGGAATTTCAGTTTGGTTGACAAGTTGTTTGAACTGCTGAGACCCAGAATAAGTCTCCAGTCCTCTGTCTTTTTAGGCACCAAAAAGAATTTTGATTATAATCCAGATCTGTGCTGGTCTGATGGAACAGGTTGGATAACCCTTTGTGTGTGTGTGTGTGTGTGTGTGTGTGTGTGTGTGTGTGTGTGTGTGTGTGTATATATATATATATATTTTTTTTTTTAAGAAGAAAATAGGGAACGAAGTAAGCTCTCGTGATGATAGCCTGCAGCCAACATTGGCAAAAGAGGGCCAGGCCACTTGGTGCACAGAGAAAAATGACCTGATCGCTTCTGGAGGAAAATGATTGGAATGCTGCTCAGGAACACTGATAAGGTTGTCTAGAGAGGGGGTCCCTGTAGCCTTGATTATGGCAACCCCTTCTGTCTGAGTAATGGTGTCTTCCATAATTGTTACCACCTTTGTCCTTGGGGGTATCATCGCCATGAGGGGCATGAAAGGACTAAGATTTTGTATCCCGATTTTCCACTCCTGTGATTCTTAAAGGATGTACGCCTACAGCAGACATAGTGTTCCGTCTAGTTAGCACCTATGTCCTTTGCTTTGGAACCGAAAAGGAATGATGCTTTAATGGAGGTATTCAAAGAAGAATTGAAGGAGTCCGCAAAGTCACAAATGCTCACACAGGCATGACGTGTCATGACAACGCCCGAATCCGCTGCCCCAGCCACTCCAGTCGGATGTGGGTTCAACCTCATGAGTGGGTTGGGTATTGATTCCAGGGTTGCGAACTGCAAAGTCCACTTGTCTTTGACCTCATCAGACAACAGTCCTGCGAGTGATCCAAATATCTCCGTATCAGGTCCTTCTGGAGCCTAGTGACAACTGCCAAATAGTTCACTGATCGTACAGTAAACATCTATGAAGGAAAGCCCGCTTTCCCAGTCTGGCTACCACCCAGGACTCCTTGTTGGGCAGATGAACAGTGGGATTTTCCTTCAGCCACATCCTTCATAGTGGCCACTGTCAGCGCCATAGCGTCAACTGGTAACCCTTAGGGCCAATGCTGACTGTCCAGAGGGGAAAATTATTTGTCCAGTCTACAGGGAATAGTGTCAAATGTGTGAGGGCTCTTTCATGCGCTCAGCCATGATATGCTGGCGTAAAAAGCCTGTAGAAACACAGGCCACTCGGATGAAGGGTTGCTGGGTTTCTAACCACCCACTGCTTCCGGGTTTCGAGGATGTCTCTGAAGAAGGTGACCAAGGAGGAGGAGGAAGGGTTCTGTGCCTAAGCCCGAAGTGCCCGTCCTCCAATCCCCAAACTGAGGAGGGGCTAGCTCCGCAAGGATGGTGGACCGAAGGATGATGTTGGAACTGAAGAAAGAAGGTGTATCGGTGCAGAGGTAATGGGTGCCGAAAGTGTGTCATAGCAGGAGACTTCAGATCCGAATGGATCTTGGAAAGAGTGGATAACTTCCTGGCTGCCAAAAGCTGGTCCACAGGGTGCACCACATGTTGTGGAAGGGAAATCGGGGTGTCTCATGTCCTGTATACACGACCTAGGGACGGGTCTATAGAAGACGGATATTGGGTCCGTGTTGTCACGACTGATGGTATCAAAGTGTCCAGCTTTAAAACTGGTGTTAAAGGTGTTATGAAAAACAATGCTCGGTGCCGAGGGGACTCGGAGCCGGGGTAGCTACTGGAAGCGAAGTGGTAAAAGAATCGATAATTGGGTCCAAAGGTTGTGCCGGTGCCAGAGTTGGTAACGATGCCAAAGGTTTCAACATGATCAGAGCCAAGAGACAGACTCGTAGCAGAGGAGGGTATTGGAATCAAAGGTGGATGGAGCTCGATGATAGGTTCCAAAAGCTGTATCTGTGCCAAAGTTGGCAGGGTGCCGGGGGAGAGCTGAAGCTGGCAATAGTTCCAAAGGTTTCAACATGCTCAGTGCCAAGGGGACACTCAGAGCCAAGGTGGCTACTGGAACCAAACGTTAGTGAGCTGAATGATCGGTTCCAAAGGGTATATCTGTGCCTAAACTGGCAATGGTTCCAAAGATCTCAATATGCTCGGTGCCCAGGTAGTTACTGGAACCAAAGTGATAGTGAGCTGAATGATTGGTTCCAAAGGTATCAACATGCTTGGTGCCGAGGGAGAGGTTCGGAGCCGAGGTAGTTACTGGAACCAAAGTGATAGTGAGCTGGATAATCTGTTCCAAAGGTATCAACATGCTCGGAGCCGAGGTAGCTACTGGAACCAAAGTGACAGTGAGCTGGATGATCGGTTCCAAGTGTTGTATCTGTGTCAAAGCTTGCAAAGGTTCCGACGGTTTCAACATGCTTGGTGCTGAGGAAAAGCTCAGAGCCAAGGCAGCTACTGGAACCAAGGTGGTAGTATGTTGGATGATTGGTTCCAAGGGCTATATCTGTGCTGAAGCTGGCAATGGTTCCAAAGGTTTCAACATGCTCAGTGTTGAGAGACTCGGAGCGGAGGTATACACCGTTACCAAAACAGTTAGTCCTTATCACCTGTTGATAAAAAAGTGTCTGAGTGGAACCCCTTCGCTTTTAATACGAGGGGTTGAGACCTCCACAATAGAAAAAAGGCTGCCGAAAAAGGAAGACCTTAGTACTCCTTTCAGGATTTATTTCATACAAATGAAGAGGGCGCTGGTTGAAAAAAAAAAAAAAACAGACAGATGTAGCACCAGAGGATGTATAGAGAGATGTGACACACCCAGTACAGATAATCGTAAAATGAGTCATGATTAGATAATTTACATTTACATAAAAATACAGTTTAAATCCTGACATTCCCTCCCCCTTCCTTTTTTTTTTCTTTTTTGACAACCTGACAGGGAAAATATTACAAGAAAAAGAACACAAGCCCAAGAAAGAAAAACGTCCAAGTAACCCTTGGAATCCATTCTTATTATTGTTGAGAGTTAAAAGTAAACGGAAGACGAGGGAAATAACTTAGGAAAAAGGGCCGTACACTAACAATGGTACTTTAGAAGATAATGACAGTAAAGATAAGTGGGTAGAGCAACTATTTATCGAAGGAAAGAGAAAATATAGAAAACCCATAGATTATAGCTCCATATTTTTAATAAAATGTACTTAGCTGAGAGCTCGTCTGAAACGCGGTTTACTGCTACACGGCAAACGAGATCTGAGGTAACAGGGAGAGGGGCATTCTGGGTAGAGACTTGGCTCAAGAGTTTTTTTGGCTACTGCAAGCTTGCTACAAGGCCGACTCGGTTCCAAGGACGGAACTGATAATCCATCAGTGATGGATGGGAAGAAGATTAACAACATTTGATAAATCCATTTTGATATGTACTGTGGAGATTGGCAAAATCAATTACTACACAGTGAAATGGTTTGGCGGTTACTCCTTGATGCAACACGTTTACCCGGTTTAAATTATGCCATATCAGTCCCAAGTAAACGTAAATGCAGAGCTCTTAAGCTATGAGTTTTTCAAGTTGTTTTTAAATATTTTTAAACATCATGTATAGTTGATCAACAACTTTCACAGTATTTTATTTGAGCATTGTTTCTTCAATGTAATTGGTGAGTTTTTAGAATTCAAGTATTTGACTGTCTTATAATGGGAATACTTTGGATTGGTGTTTTTATGGAGGTGTGTATTTAAATGTCTTTTTAAACTCAGCTAGTTTGAGTTGTGACTTCTTATTCGTTCTGATGACGTCTATGGCAGAATGTAGAAGAAAACGCTAAACCTGTTATTAAAGTTCTTAATGATTCGTTTGCTACCTGGACATAGATTTTTTTATTTTATTTAACTGACTAATTAATACAACTATTGGCACAGCAGTTTGTCACCATAATTATTTTTGCACTGCAGACCTTGACCTCATATCCAAAAAGAATATTTCATTATACAGACAAGAGTAATATAAACTGGTAAGTCAGGTGTCACCTAAACAAATAAAATACAATTTAAGGCAGTTAGCACAGGTTTGTGTAGTTTGGATAAATTAGCATAAGCTTTTCTACTTCTAGGAGTATACCTCATGCAAATGCTATCTTGTCATCTTTTTTCTTTTTCTGAAAAAGAAATAATTTTCCCTTCAACTAGCACCAAGTGGTTTACGTTCTACTGAATATTTGCTTGCTGTATACAGTCTCATTTAGACAACTGACAATCTTCCATGCAGAAAAGCTCAATACATCAGGAAGCCTGTTGTCCAGGGTTGACTTACCAATACGTCTACCTGCATATATTGTAGATCCATATACAGTAATTAACCAAACAAACCATGCAGGGCATTCCTGAAACAAGACTGCTATGAGCAGTACACCTTACTTAATTAATGAAAGTAAAATAAAGCAATCATTTATTAATATCAGTTTCACTGCAAACATTCAACAATAAAGTTTTTTTTCAATGGATGTCAATGTTGGATACCATTCACTTTCTGTAACCTTATCCTAAAGATGAAAGATGAAGTAATTTATTTGGTAGAGACAATGCCAAACATTTTCTCTATTTCTCATAGGTTCATAGGTAAGTACTAAGCTAGCTGTCCTTACAGGCTATCTCAAGCCTAACCAATTTCCATTTTTGTGCTCAAAATAACCTATCCCATTTTGGTTATAGACTGGCCTTAACCATCCCACGGTCGATAATTATATATTTCCCCTAATGAGAATAAATGGAATCACACCATAAATAAATTGAGGGGACAATATATAGGATAAAGCATTTAGGAGTTGAATCTGTCCATTAGTAATACAGGGGGCAGTCCCAGGGTAAATTTTCTGTTTCCCATCCACAAATCTAAGCTGCATTTGAAAATGGGCTGAGATGAACTTTATGTCAATTTATCTTGTAAAATAAGAATGGTTCCCTTTGTTATGGGCTCTACCAGGGTACCATCTGTTCATTAGTTACAGATCTCTTTAATGTGGAATTATTTAGATGACTTTTACTTCTGCAGAGATTGTACATATTTGGGAACATTTTATAAGCTCGAAATACTGAGATCTCGAATTTCAGAATCTCAAGCTCATAAAGTGGAAGGATCGGAAGATCGCAACCCCAGAAGCGTGAAATTCAAAATCTCGAATGCAGGAGATTTTGAATTAGTGGTTCTGGTGTTGCTCTGTGTTCGTAGATTCAGGTAAGTGTTTATGTGTAAGGGTGTTGGGTAGGGGCTGTAGTGTGTGTTGTTACTGTGATGTGTGTGTGCGAGAGGAATGTAGTTTGTGTGGTGGTGGTTTTTGTGTGTGTGTGTGTGTGTGTGTGTGTGTGTGTGTGTGTGTGTGTGTGTGTGTGTGTGTGTGTGTGTGTGTGACCTTGGAGTTAGAATATTTAAGTGGGGGGGTGTGAGGGGTGCAGGGAGGCTTGCCCCCCTGCATATAATAAGGGTAGGTGTGTGTGTTTGGTGTGTGCGTGTGCTGTATTGGTGTTTGCAATTTCATTGGAATGGCAGGGGTTACATAATTATATATGCAAATGTTGTTAATCAGCGTACCGATTTGTACCTATTTTTCATAGGTTCATAGGTTTGTACTAGGCTATCTGTCCTAGGGCATTTATAAGCCTAGCCAGAGTGTATGTGGCTTACACCACCCCTTAGGATGAGAATACTACGCCCTTTTAGGGTTTAGTTTACTATGCCTCTGTCTAGTAGTGACACAGAGATGACCCCCGGGGTAAACCTACGATCTCCCATCCACTCATCGAGATTTCTCTTGAATAGAGTCAGTGAGGGGCTCTGCTTAACATGGACTGGGATTCTGTTCCAGAGTGCAGGGAGCCTCTGGGTTATGAATCTGTCCCTCCAGCACGTTCTATTTATTTCTGTGTTGAGGTTTAAGTCACTTGTTCTCGTGGCTCTGATGGATTTGGATTTTCTGAGGTGGAGCATGTCCATTAATTCTGGATTGGACATGGCCTTGTACGTCAGGCACAGATCACCTCTGAGTAGGCGGTATGCGACTGAATAGAGCTGGAGTTTTTTCAGTCGGGCAGCATATGACATATGTTTAAGACCCTTTATCCTCTTGGTGAGGAACTTTTGGGGTCTTTCCAACTGCTGCAGGTGTCGGGTGAGATACATCCCAAATGGGGCATTGTACTCAATCATTGGCCTGATAAGAGAAGAGTACAGGGGCACAATGACCTCTCGATCTAGATATGAAACCCTTCATGATAAGGTGGGCAATATAGAAGGTCTTCCTAACCACTTTGGCAATGTGAGTGTCAAATGAGAGGTTACTGTCAACCTGGGTCCCTAGGTCCCTGATTACCTCTTCCATACTTAATGGATTACCGCCTATGTGGTAATTTGTCGGTACCTTGTTTTTCCCAAAGGGTATGACTATACATTTTTTGGCGTTCAGCTTAAGGCCATGGCTCTGGTACCAATTATCCGTTTCTATGAGGCCTCTCTGAAGGATGTTTGTGTCCGCTGGAGTATCAATTATGGCCCAGTTTGCAGTCATCTGCAAACTTTGTCAGCCACAATCCTCCTATGTTTGCCTGTACCTCGGAAAAATAAATGCCGAACAAGAGGGGTCCCAGGACTGAGCCCTGTGGGACACCGCTTGTGACTGGCTTAGAGTCTGACATAGCTCCAGCAACTCTGACCCTGTGGGTTCTGTCCTTGAGCCAGTTTGCAACCCATCTTGTGACATATGGATTTACATTTAAGCTGGTGAGTTTGTCTATGATGCCCGAGTGGGGTATTGTGTCAAAGGCTTTTGCAAGGTCAAGGTAGGCTGTGTGAACTGCCTTACCCTCATCAATGGCCTTAGTGACTGTTTCAAAAAGTCGACCAAGTTCAAAAGGCAGGATCTGCCCTTGACAAAGCCAAATTGGGTAGGATCCAATGTCTGTAGGTCCCCAATGTCTTTGTTTATGAGTTCCATAATGATCCTCTCCATAGCTTTGCAGACCAGGCTCGTCAAGCTTATGGGGCGGTAATTTCAGGGTCCGTAGAAGCACCGCCTTTGTGAAGTGGGACCACTGTTGCCGTCGCCACTCTTTGGGTGCGTATCCTGTAGTAAGGCTAAGATTAAACAGCAGCCTTATGTGTGGGTTTAGTTCCTCTTGAGTTCATGTAGCACACAGCCCGGGACACCATCCGTCCCATTGATGCTGTGTTTTTAGCTTTAGAGAGGGCGGCTCTCACCTGGGCATCTGAGATGTTAGGAGGCTACACTCTGCTGGGATAGTTATTTCTCCTTTAGGGGAGGGAGGAGAAATTTGCACTGAACCTGTCTGCCAGAATGTTGGCAATGTCAGTGGGTTCAGTGTATTTTGTGTCATTTTGGACTAACTCTGAGCATATCTGGGAGTTTCCACCCAGGTTTCTAACATAGCTAAAGAAGGCCTTGTGATTGTCTTTTGTGTCTTTTGCGATTTTTCTCTCAAAGTTGGCCTTGGATGATTTTATGAGTGATCGTAGTCTTTTGCTAGTACTGATCAGAGATGCCTTCCCTTTTAGGGATTTTGCTCTGTCATGTAGTAGCTTCCTCCTCCTGTTGTAAAGTTTGTTTATGGCTGGGGTCCACCATACCGGGCGCCTGCCTTTGGGGGAATGGGTCTTGGTTTTATTTGGGATTGCATGATCCATGCATTCTTGAAGGTGCCCATAGAAGGCATTTGCAAAGGATTCAGCAGTGTGGGTTGTGGTTTCCACTGGCCCAGGGGCCTTGAAAGATACCACTTCAGTCTTAAGAAGTGTGAAGTTTGCTTTTGAGAAGTTCTTCACTGTGGTCTTTTGTGCAGGGGGTGGGGGCGGTATGTGGATTTCCAGTGAGATTAATTTATGGTCTGATCTTACCAAAGAGGGATGTACTTTCGGTGTGGAGCATTTTGTCCCCATGTTTGTGATGATCAGGTCTAGTATATTGTCTCCTCTTGTGGGAATGGTGACTAGTTGTTCCACTGCATTTGAGTTTATGAATTCTAGGAACCTTTGGGCTAGGGTGTTGGGACTTGAGTAATGTTCCCAGTCTGTTTGGGTAGTTGAAGTCTCCCAAAATGATGGTATTTGGAGAGACATTCATACTCTCCAGTGTCTTCAGGAAGGCTGTGTGGGGTTCCTGAGTTTGAGAGGGTGGTCTGTAGCATGCTACAAACTGTAAGGCAGTTTTGCCTATGGTTAGTTGCACCTGGATAGTCTCCGATGCTTCGTGCGTTGCCACTAACCTGGAGGTGTGGGTATCCTTGATGAAAATGGACACTCCCCCTCCTTTTGTGGTTCGGTCCAAGTTTTGGGGCCGGAAAGCATGATATGAGGTAAAACCTGATAGTGCTGGGGTGCTCTCAGGAGCCTTGAACCAGGTTTCAGTCACTGCACAGACATCGATGTTCTCCATACTGAGTAGGTCTTCGAGGGCGTACATCTTGAGGTTTAGACTTCTGGCATTGAGCAGCATTACCCTTAGTTTTTTTCCACTTGTGTTTTCTAGGGAGGTAGGTTTGTCATTTGAGCCTTGCCTAAAAAAGGCACTATGGGGGTGGCAAGAGCCTTGGCCAATATCCGGAAGCCCAGGGTTGACAGGTGCAAGCCATCCCTTGCGAAGCAGCGTGGCTTGTCAAGCATGTCATCCCAAGCAGACAGACACTGGATCCCCTTAGAATGACACCAGTAATTAAGCCAATTGTTAAAACTGATCATTTTGTCTTTGTACTGTGACATCATTCTTGGTGAGGGTAAGATGCTGCTCAGGGTCAGGGTCATACCGGCCTGGGCTACATAATCAGAGAGCTCCTCTATGTCTCTTTTCATGTAGTCCAGGGAGGTACGTCTCAGGTCGTTCACACCGGCATGTACAATGACTGAGTCATATTTGTACTTGCTGTGGAGTGACCTGAGTGCTTGTGTTATGTGGCGGATTCTAGCTCCCGACAGGCAGCTTACTGTGACCCTCTCCTTGTTCAGTCTGGTGAGCGGGACGTCAGTGTGTGACTATGGAGTCACCTATTACAAGTGTGTCTAGCATGTTGTTTGGCCTTAAGGGCTGTGACTGTTTAGCACACTGACTTTGTGAACTATGTGTTGCATGTGCTATGTCTTGAGGTGGTGGTTGCTTGGATGTCTGCTTTGGAGGCCTCTGTTGTTTTGGTAGATTTTTAATCAGCGCCTCCGAGTATGTTTTTGTGTGTTTATGTGTTTGGTTTGCAGTTGTGATAGTTCTATGTGAGACTGGGTTTGTGGTGTGCGTGGTTACCTTCTCCTCCTGACTGGTCTTGCCAGTACTGAATTGAGAGAGCTCAGCCTCCAGTTTGGCTATATAGTTGCATCTCTCGCATATATTTGTATTTGTTGGGAGGAGGAGAGGGTTGTCTGTGTACATGAGGCAATTGTAACATTGCCTCAAGATTCCCAGATTCACCAGCTGAACAGGAGAGGATGCCAGCAACTGACCCTTCGACATGCTAGAAATAGTGAAAAAGATTGCTGTGTAACCGAGTCAGAAAGGACCTATAGGGAAATGGGTACTCACAGAATTAGGTGAATGAAGTACTTTTCGTTTGTTTAAGAGTGCTTTACCTGTATACAAAATGCTTTAGGAGCAAGTGCTGAGCTTTTCAGATAGAGTATAGGCTGTTTAGATTGCAAGTAGAACAGTTCTAAGGGAAAAATTGAAGAGCAGACTTGGCGGAGCCATAAAAAGTTTAACCTTGTTTAACCGGCGCAAAGCCGTGCAAATGCGGATTTTAAGCAGTGAACTACAAAAGAGCTAGGAATTGTCCCAAACAACCAATTACTAACAGCTTCTTGTGCTGAGGTCACTTCCCCCAAGGATAGGTAGGCTGCTCAAGGCTCCCCACTCCCACTGGTGAGCAAAGAAACTTCCTTCTATCCAAGTAAGGTAATGGACAACACAGGAACTACACCACAGCCCAGAATACAGCAATGCCTGTATACTGGTCTAAACTAGTCGAGAAAGGCGGGAAAACAAGGATTATTTTTTTTGCAGAAATACACAGAAAATGCAGAGACAGTGATAAATTAGTTACACATGCTAGCACACTTTAGTGGGCAGCCTCCACAGTTCAATTAAACAAACAAACAAGCAAACTTTCGACTAAATGTAACTTTAAGTGCAGTTTTTAAAATAAATGCAGTAATCAGTAAAAAAACAGTTCAGGCTAGTTCAAAGTAAGCAGCAGAAGCTATTTTCAGTGAAAAAAATGCAAAGATACTTAAATCCAGAAGGTAGTCGCTTTTTCGAGTTCCTTGCTGCTAGGACCACTCTGTAAACCCACGTGGAGCTTATCTGAGCAGTATAGCCAGAAAAAAACGCCCAGAGGCGGATTTTAAGCAGTGAACTACAAAAGAGCTAGGAATGGTCCCAAACAACCAATTACTAACAGCTTCTTGTGCTGAGGTCACTTCCCCCAAGGACAGGTAGGCTGCTCAAGGCTCCCACTCCCACTGGTGAGCAAAGAAACTTCCTTCTATCCAAGTAAGGTAATGGACAACACAGGAACTACACCACAGCCCAGAATACAGCAATGCCTGTATACTGGTCTAAACTAGTCGAGAAAGGCGGGAAAACAAGGAATATTTTTTTGTTTTTTTGTTTTTTTTTTCAGAAATACACAGAAAATGCAGAGACAATGATAAATTAGTTACACAGGCTAGCACACTTTAGTGGGCAGCCTCCACAGTTCAATTAAACAAACAAACAAGCAAACTTTCGACTAAATGTAACTTTAAGTGCAGATTTTAAAATAAATGCAGTAATCGGTAAAAAAACAGTTCAGGCTAGTTCAAAGTAAGCAGCAGAAGCTATTTTCAGTGAAAAAAAAGCAAAGATACTTAAATCCAGAAGGTAGTCGCTTTTTCGAGTTCCTTGCTGCTAGGACCACTCTGTAAACCCACGTGGAGCTTGTCTGGGGGCCTTTGTCCAGATTTTTGATGTTTCCAGGTTGAGAGGTATGATAGAAGGCCTTGTGGTTGTCTTTACTATCTCCTGCAATTCTTTTTTCATAGCTAGCTTTAGAGGATTTGATGAGGGATCTCAACTTTTTGTTGAGGCTGATAAGGGAGTTTTTTCCAGTCTTGGGACTTCACCTTATTCCACACCAGTTTCCTCTTCTGCTGTAGAGTTTGTTTATGGCAAGGGACCACCAGATTGGCTTCCTTTTTTTGGAGGAGAGCGTCTTGGTTCTATCTGGTATGGCGAGATCCATGCATTTGTGTACGTGTTTGTACAGTGCATTGGTGTATGATTCGGTGGTCATCCAACTATTCTCCATTTGCAAAGTTAGCCACCTCTGTTTTTAGGAGCCCAATTGAATTTTACAGGTTACATTAAAGGTGGGAAAAGTTTTGAAATGATTTACTGTGGTCTCGTTTTTTCATATCACAAAAACCTGGCATTTTTAACAGGGGTGTGCACACTTTTTATCCACTGTATTTACAAAATCCACTGATATTAAAAATTACCTGCACTTTAGTAGTATGCATCTGAATTTTATGAAATGGAATGTCAGAGGCCAACTTATTAGGATGAGTAAATTAATTAGTAACGGCTTCTAATCATTTATTTTCTTACAGATGGAACCCGACCGTACGGCACTTACAGTTGCCAATTTTGCAAGGACTGTACATACTTGCTTAATAGTCGCACTTTTATTATTAAAAGTGCTGGTAGGGTTTTAAACAGTAAGGTTAGATTCACCTGCAAGTCCAATAATGTTTATTTAGCTCACTGCTATACCTGTAGGGCTTTTTATGTAGGCAAGACCAACATGTTGTCAGAAAGAGTCTATGAACAGGCATAGCCATTAGAAAAAAAGATACAAAACAATGCTTTAATAGTTTAGTGGTGATTACTTTACAAAATTAGTTGTTTTCTGTTAGATACTTTATTTTGTGTAGATAGTGATGGTGATTTAATTAGTATGTTAGAATGTATTATTTATTATTTATTTTATTTTACATTTGTTGACTGAACTAGTCTAGCTGGATACATGTCCATTTTCAGTAGAGGCCCAGGGAGATAAGCTCCAATACAGATAAATGAAAAACGTAGTACTCAATATACAAAATAAGACTAAATAAAAATATTCATATTAAACAAGCAGATTTCAGGTAAATCAAGAGAAAAATAAAAGAAAAAAAATGACTAAATAGCAGCATTAGTCGTAAACAATGAATATTACAGGTTACAACATAAAATACTGTGAGGACAAAAAAAAATTTTAGTGCAAGAATGCTTATACTATACAATATGCAGATCTAAAATATAGATAAACAGAAAGACTAAGGTCAGAAGAGGAGACAGGTTCATTATATACAAGTATAATGTAAAAGAAAAACATATTCTTCAGTAAGAAGCGTATAGAGTGACTGGGCACAGTGTAGTTTAGGAGGAAATCTATATTTATAGGTAAAATAATAAGTATTGGTTTATGAGTAGTGAGGGATAGGCAGAGCTAAGTTTAATTAGGTGGACAGAAGCCTAGTCAGGTTTAGTACAGGGGCACAACCAGTGTGTTCTAATGTAGAGTTTTAGTCTATTTTTGAAGAGTGATAGAGAGGGAAGAGGGGAAAGGTCGCTGGGGAGAAGATTCCAGGTTTTTCCAACAGCATTAGAGAAAAGAGATTCACCAGCCTTGTTGTATATAGGAGATTTTTGTGTGAGGAACGTAGTGATTTCAGATTTGTGTATGGAGTGATGAGGGTAAATAGAATAGGAGTACAGGAAGGTTTATAAAGAGTTTTATGGGCAATGGTTAGTTGATGGAATTTAATCACGTTTTGTAGTTCAAGCCATCCAAGCTGGTTTATATTTATGCAGTGGTGGGTTCTGTAAGGGTTTCCTGTTGCAAATCTAGCAATGTTATTGTAGGAAATTTCCAGTTTGCTGAGGTTATTTTTAGAAAGGTTAGTAAAAATAGGTCAGGCATAGAGGAAGGTAGAGATTAGATGAGTATGAGCTATGGTTGTTCTAGCTGTGGGAGAAAGGTAAGATTTAATTCTATAGAGGGAGCCAAGTTTTTTGTTGACAGTTTTTATTGTATTGTTGACATGGATGTCAAAGTTCAAATTGTTATCAATGGTGATACCTAATAGTTTGGTGGTTATGTCAGGTGATATAATGGTGCCATTAGTGGATATAATTGAGAAATCAAGTGGAGAGGACTTGTGAGTTGGATTAAAGAGGAGGAGTTTCGTTTTTTAGAGTTCAAAAGAAGGCAACGTTGTGTAAACCATAGTTCAACTGTGTTAAATGCCTTCTGGGTAAGAGAGAGAAGTTCAGTTGTGGTTTGGTTAAGCATATAAGTGTGGAGTCATCAGCATATTGTATGCATGTGGCTTGGGGGATGGCTAATGAAGGTCATTAATAAATACTGAGAAGAGGAGAGGTCCTAGTATGGACCCTTGAGGGACACCTAGGGTAACTGGTTGGAGGGTAGAAATAGTCTTATGCCAAATTACTGCCTGTTGTCTTTTATCTAGGTAGGACTGGAACCATTTTATAGAAGGTGCATCTAATGATAGAGATTCTAGTATGTTGATGAGAATCTGATGATTGACCATGTCAAATGCTTTGGACAGGTCAATGAATAGTGCTGAAGAAAGGTTATTAAGGTTACGTTTTTTGTTTATGCAATCTGTAAAGGAAAGGAGGGCAGTGGTAGTGCTGTGTGAAGGTCTGAAACCATGTTGACAGCTGGAAAGTTAAGTGGTCAAGTAATTGCCTATGGATACATTTCTCCATGATCTTTGCTAGGGGTGAGAGAAGGGCAATAGGACGGTAGTTGGAGAGCTCATTTGAGTGTCTGCCTTTATGGAGGGGGATAATATGAGAGACTTTCCATAGGCTAGGTATGTGACCTTCGGTAATAGTCCTATTGATCAGAATGGAAATAGGATAAGCTATAGCTTTGGCTGATAGCTGTAGAAAATCGGCAGGTAGTTGATCTGCTGAGGGGAGAGCATGGTTTTAGTTTTTGTATGAGGCTTAGAATGTATGTAGTTGGGACAGGTTGTAAATGAAAAGGAGGGGGGTAAGGTAGAGTTATAGGAAGGTATAGTGAAGTTATTAGGTGATAGCTGACTATCCAGTGTTTGGATAGTATTAGTAAATAAGGTATTGAATGTATTGGCTGTATTCATGGGATTAGTATGGTCAGTATTTTGAGGGTTAGATGTGGATTGACCTGGGTGGAGTAACTGGTTAATGCTAGACCAGAATTTTGGAGGGTTGTTTTGATTAGTTTGTTGGAATTGTAGGTAGTAATTTCTTTTATCATAGAGTATAGCTTTCTTAGTGTCATTTCTTAACTGTCTAAAGGTTTGTTGGTCAACAGGATTTTTAGTCATTCTCCATTTGGCCCAGTGTTTATTTCTAAGGTGCACTTTGCGTTTGGTTGCTTTTGAAAGCCATGGGGCAGACTTGGTTTTAACTCTAATTAATCTGGTTGGAGGGTGTTGGTTGAGAATGGCAAGAAAGTTAGAGTTAAAGTAATTGATGGCTTCTTCTAAAGGGAGGTGTTTTAAGGGAGACGAATTGCACGCTCTTAGTTCTTTTTCAAATAGTTCAGGGTTAAAGTTCTTTTTGGATCTGATATTTCTGATAGATGCTGGATTGGGAGTATGGGTTTTGTGTCTGATAATATGGGTCAGTGAGTGGTCACTTATATCATCAGGGAGGGTTCCTGAATCATAGTTGTGAGGGAGATGGTTTATGAGAATCCAGTCTAATATTCTACCTTTGTGGTTAGTTTTATTGATCCTGGTGGGGGATGTAATAGTTTGAGTAAAACCATATAGGTTAATGTGGGTTGTAGGGAGGCTGCTGCAATAGCAGTTCCAGTCAATGTTTATATCTCCTAGGATTATGGTTTCTTGAGGCAAGTGTTGGGATAGCCAGCAAAGAATTTCCATGGTGGCAATGTTATTAACAGGAGAAAAATACATACAGATGATATAGATGAATTTGGCATTGTTAATATGAAGTTTGGAGATGAGAATTTCTGCATTAGAATCAAGAGGTATTTTTACAGTTGTAGGTGGTTAACTGTAAGCCTGATTTAAATAGAATAGCTACCCCTCCTCCTTTCTTGGCTACTCGGTCGAGTCTTAGTATGTTATATCCAGGTGGAAGGAATTCATTGTCTTTGATAGCAGGTTTTAACCATGTTTCTGTTAAGCAGAGGATATCAAAGGAATATACTTCTACTAGAGCTTGGAGTTGAGGTACTTTATTGTTTATGCTACATATATTAAGATGGGCTACTTGGAGGGAGTTAGATGTATTACTAAGGAAATTGATAGGGTAGGGATTTTGGCTGTGGAGAGTACTAGGTGTATTTGTTGGGCCTGGGTTAGGGTGGATATCTCCATCTTTAATTGAGAGTAGTAATCCTATACAGCTTGGGTTAGGGAATTTGTTGTATAGAAATAGATTTTTCCTGAGATTAAGGGTGTAATATTTAATATGTAGTATTCTATGACCTTGTTAGGATAGAGATGGTCTAGATGTAGTGGATATTCATAGGAAGTGAGTAAGTAGGCAAAGATGAGAGGAAGTAGTAGAAGTAGTGTGAATAAAAGTAGGATAAGTAATGGGGTGGGAGGTTTATACATTGTGCAGATTTACTATTGGATATATATAGGTAAAATTTGGAAGTAAAAAGGGTGAGGTTGGAGAAATGTGAAGGTGGTGGTAAGATGGAAGGGAGTGGTAAGAGAAGGCAGATGTAAGAGAAGATGAAAAGTGGTAGAGTGTTCTGGGAGTACTAGGAGAAGGAAGAGGTGTGGCTAGTAATTTCTAAAAGTAGTTAGAGGAGGAAGAGGTGTGGTTAAGTAAGTATAAGAGTAGGACCCCTGGGGGTGGGTGGAATTTGGGGGTACGGAGGGGAGCGGAGTGAGCCCGCAGGGTGAACGGAGAGGATTGAGACAGATACAAATGCAGTTGTAAAAAACAATCAGCAAGACTGACTCCAGAAGGTAAGTTAGAAAAGACAGGTGTGGGAAAAGGATAGTAAGAAGTAGGTCTAGAAGAGGTGGGTGTGGATAGTAGAAATAGAGGGTAAAGTGAGTGGACTAAATAGTAGTTAAGGAACAGCAGGAGAAAATAAATGTAAGTTCAGGGCATAAGAGACAAGAAAGAGAGAATAGCTGGAGTAAGGGAGCCCCCTATTGGACAGGTCTGATAATTACAAGGCTGATAAGAGAGGGAGTTAGAGTACAAACAAGGAAACGGTTGTTGTACAAAGGGAGTTTTAAAAAAGGGGATGGGAAGAGAGTGTATGAGGTACAGCGGGGGGGGGGGGTAGAGGCTGTTGGCTGTCCTAGCTCAGGACTTTCTCTAACCATGTAGTATAGGTACAATAGTAGAAAGTCTTTCTGGCAGGAATTATTCCACAAACATACTTTGCTGGTGTCCTTTGGAAAGGGATTGTAGCGTGGATTATTAAGTGAGGTGAGCCTCCGATAAGTTGGAGAGGGTCCTTTATGCTCCTAAAGACTAGTGCAGGTAGCACAAGATGAGCAGGTAATTTGCTGGTGCCCTTTGGAGAGGGATTGTAGGGTGGATTATTCAGTGAGGTGAGCCTCCGATAAGTTGGAGAGGGTCCTTTATGCTCCTAAAGACTAGTGCAGGTAGCACAAAATGAGCAGGTAATTTGCTGGTGTCCTTTGGAGCGGGATTGTAGGGTGGATTATTCAGTGAGGTGAGCCTCTGATAAGTTGGAGAGGGTCCTTTATGCTCCTAAAGACTAGTGCAGGTAGCACAAGATGAGCAGGTAATTTGCTGGTTTCCTTTGGAGAGGGATTGTAGGGTGGATTATTCAGTGAGGTGAGCCTCCGATAAGTTGGAGAGGGTCCTTTATGCTCCTAAAGGAAGCTAGCTGGCAGATCTTTTTAAAATGCTGACAAGCCTTCTGGTCTTAATGAAAGTGTTAATATTAAACACTTTTAAAGACAGCATATGTTTAATAGAGGTTTGTATTTTCTATTGGTTTGACATTAGCATGTGATGTTTACGTAAGGTCTTAAATATGCAGTGTTCGGTACTGTATTTGGTCTGATGAAGTTCTTAATTATTTATTACAAAATGAAAGTGCTTACCAAATCACTTTCATTGTTCTTTTTGTTTTCTAGTGACTGGCTTTGTGGTCAGCCACACAGTGCCATGGTGTTGCTTGAAATATTTATGTGCTTGCATCTGTCCTTGGTTTCCCTCACATCTTGCATGTCTAGCCCCTGCTGAAAATGCTCTCCAAGCAAAACTTGAGGTGTTTGTGGTGATTTACTGCTTTGGAAAAGGGAGGGAGAAGGGGAGACCCAGATTTAAAGATATTTGCCGTCTCCACCAAGAAATTTCTCTTCTGACAAACCCTAGCACTGGAATATGAAAAAACAAAGGATGTTAGTGCTGGGAATCCAGATACCACTGTGTCTTTTTCTTGTGAAGTCTTACCAAAGGTATCATGAGATCCAAAAGTCTGAAGTATTCCCTCTCTTTCATGGAAGTCTGAGTGGAAAACATTAGAAACAGATCTAGTTTTCCTGTGGAATAAAAGCTATTTGAACTGAAGTGTCTAGCTGACATCCCAGGAACACAATCCTGCCTGAAGGAGTAAAAAAAAAGACTTTTAAGTATTCTCTTGGAATCCCAATTTGTGTAAAAGCTCTCTCACCCAAATGAGAGATTCCTGACACTAAAAAAAGACTCTGGAAAGATAAGCAAGTTGTCTTAATATGGACAGATGTGGCTACCCTATAGCCTGCTGAGCTATAACTGGAGCTAGATTTTCTGAACACACTTGGTGCAGAGGATAATCCAAAAGGTAAGGCAGAGAACTGAAAATGGATGACTAAAGATGCGAGGACAACCATCTTTTAAATCTAAAGTTATCGGGAAACTTGAATAAGGAAGAAGAGGTAACAGACTACAACATAATTTTAATTGGGCACTATCACATGCAGATTTTGATTAGGAAATAAATATTAAAAACTGGTCTTTAATCATTTTCTTTCTTTGGCACTAAAACATCTTTGAATAATAATAAAAAAAACTCACTCCACCTGGGAAGGAGGAACTGGTTCTATCACTCCCTGGAACACCATGTCATGAAGGACAGGTAGAAATAAGTGAGTGATATAGTGGATGAGAAGTTACTCCAATGGAAAGGAACAATTTCCTCCCACTTTTATCTATAACCTCAATGAATGATCTTTAGAAGCCATTTGTTTGAAATTAACTGTTGCCAAAGAGAAAACTAGATTCAGAATTTCTGGAAGGGAAAGTGGGCTGCCGGGGGGGGGGGGGGGGGGTACAAATTCCCTTGAACAGTCTTTCTGACTTGCTGGACTGTCCTTCATTTTCGAGGTTTCCTGAAATCCTTTTGAAACCCTCTAGCCATTTCTTCTTAAACATCTGTTTAACCGCATTTTGTTAAGACAAAATTAGGTAAAGGGACACAGAATCCCTTAGAAAATTTGGAAAAAGAGGGCTGAAAAAAACTTAGAGCTTCCCCTGTCAGCTTGCCCATTTCATCAGCCTTTTTGATCAACTTTGCAGCAGAAGAACCAAAAACTAAATATCTATCCAAAGGACAATTTAAAATCTCATTTTTTTTACATCATCTGTGAGATTTTAAGAGTGCAACCAGGGAAACCTCCATAAAAAACACTACCAGTGACCGTAGTCATGGAAGAAGCATCAACTGAGCCACTCACTGTAAATGAGTAGTGACTTACACAAATGAATAAATTAAATTATTTAAAGCAGATTTTTCCTCACAAGAAGAAAATGCAGACAAAGCATTTCTCATACTTTCACAACTAGTCAGAATAAACTTTTAACATATGAGCCTGATAGTGCAAGATCAGAAAATCTGAGTTGCAGAAGCATACACTTTTTTCCCATGCTTACAATAATTGCCCATCTTTATCAGAATGAGTAGGAATGGAATTAACTAAATGTTTAGGAGCAGTAAGATAAATGCTATAGCTGCTAGATCAGGTTTTGTTAAACATTATGCATTATTTCTGCATTTTCAGATGCAGGTGGCAGACTGAAAAGAAATAGAAGTTATGTTCTTACCATAACGTTCCATGTTAGTTGTCTTCTTCTCGCCTTCTTCTTGCTGGATGGGTTCGGAGCCGACCTCGGCTCCGACTCGGCCACTCTAAAAGCTCGAGAGTTGGTTCCACCGGCTCGAGGCTCTCCTTATATCCCACAATGCTAGGCGAGAGTTACCTCAGATCTCGTTTGTAAGCTAACCCCAGCTTATAATAGTAATAGAACAACTCTAAAAGAGTCCACCTCTAATAACAGGGAGAAAGAAAGGTGACCTACATCCTGATTCAGGAAATATGCAAACAGCATATGCCTAAGAAAAGAGGTGGTAGAAAGAGAGGTCACAATCACAACTCCTCTAGGTCTGTCCAGGCCAGGGGGAAGGAGGGTGGGACGCAAGAAGAAGGCGAGAAGAAGACAACTAACATGGAACGTTATGGTAAGAACATAACTTCTATATGTTAAGTTGTCTATCTCGCCTTCATTCTTGCTGGATGGGACCGCGTCCCTAGCACCTTGTCCCGGGTGGCCTAACGGAACAGACTCCTGAGAACAGTGGAACCAAAGTTAGCTCTATGCCTAGAAGCTAAATCCAACTTATAATGAGAAATGAAAGTGTGAGGAGTAGCCCAAGTAGCCACTGCACAAATGGTGTCAATAGGCAGTCTTGTCTTGGAAGGCTAAAGAAGTAGCCAAAGCTCTGGTAGAATGGGCCTTAGGTTTATTAGGCAGCTTTTGGTGTCTAATCTCATAAACAAGGGTAATCAGAGATGTAAGCCATCTAGATAATGATACCTTTGAAACTGAAAGTCCTTTTCTGCTTTCTGCATAGGAGATAAACAGTTGGTCAGATTTTCTGAATTGTTTTGTTCTATCCAAATAGTACCTCAACTGACGATGAACATCTAGCCAGTGTAATTTTTGTTCAGACCTATTGGAATATTCTGGAAAAAAAACAGGGAGGTCAATGCTTTGATTTAGATTTGACGTCGAGACTACCTTAGGCAAGAAGGACGGGTTGGTTCGTAAGGATACCCTGTCCTTATGGAACAATAGATAAGGAGGTCGACAGCTGAGTGCATGAAGTTCTGAGAATCTTCTAGCTGAAGTAATAGCTACCAGAAATAGTGTCTTCCATTATAGCAATTTTAAAGAACAGGAGGCTGCAGGTTCGAAAGGGGGGAGAATCAAAGAAGTAAGAACTAAATTTAGGTCCCAAGGAGAAGGAGGATTTCTTATAGGAGGTCTGAGAAGAAAAACTCCTTTCAAAAAGGCTTTGCAAAGTTTGTGGGACATTAAAGCAGACTCAGAAATACCTACATGAAAGTTAGAGATAGCTGCCAATTGAACTTTAAGAGTAGAAGGGGATGAACCTGCATGGAAGAGTTCAGCTAGAAATTCAAGGACTATTTGGATGGAAGCAGTGAAAGGATCTATGTCCCTTCCTTGAGCCCAATATGTGAAACGTTTCCACTTACTCAAATAAATCTTCCTAGTGGAAGATTTATGGGAAGCTATCAAAATATCTCGAACAGAGCGAGATAATTGAGGAAGCCTGGCTAATGTTGGAACTGGAGGAACCAAGCAGTGAGGTTCAGAGAGGGGAGGGAGCGATGTAACTGACCCGATTGATGGATCAAAAGGTCTGGAACTAGGTCCAGATGCCAAGGTCGCTCCAGTAGAAATTGATGTAGAAAGGGGAACCACACCTGTCGAGGCCAGTAAGGAGCAATGAGGATCGACGAGGCCTTCTGAGCGATAGCTTTCTGTATCACTTGAGAGATTAGTGGGAAGGGAGGAAATGCATACAGAAGTCCCCGGGGCCAAACTTGGACTAGAGCGTCTCTGCTGGGTTGGCCTGGTAAAGGGAACAGAGTGAAATAATGTCTGCACTTGCTGTTTTGGGGAGTAGCAAAAAGATCGCAGCAAGGCTGACCCCACTTGAGAAAAATCTCTCTCACAACAGAGTCTTTCAGAGACCACTCGTGAGGCATGAGGATAGCTCTGCTCAATTTGTCCGCTATTTGATTGGACTTCCCGGGGATGTGCGTTGCTATCAGAAAACGCTGAGAAGAAATCGCCCATTGCCACAATCTGAGTGCTTCTCGACACAGGGGGTAGGACCTGGTTCCGCCTTGTTTGTTGATGTACCACACTACAGACATATTGTCTGTCTGGATTGCAATCGCTCCCAAGGGGAGAGAGTCTTGAAGGGCTTGCAATGCTAAAAGCACTGCTCTCATCTCCAGAACATTTATGTGCAAGTGGCATTCGTCTGGTTGCCATGTGCCCTGGACCGTCCTGCCCTGATAATGCCCCCCCCACCCGATCAGGGAGGCGTCCGTTGTCAAAGTGGCAACCGGAGGGGGGGGAACAAATGGTCTTCCCAACCAGAGCTGAGGGGAAGACATCCACCACATGAGATGATTTCTGCACGTCTGCGTGATCATAATGGTGTGGGACATTGGAAGTTGCTGGTATGACCATTGTGTAAAGAGCATCCATTGAAGGATTCGCATGTGGAATCTGGCTAATGGAAGCAGAGGTATGGCCGCCATAATCCCCAACACTTTCAGAACTAACCTGGCTTTGATTCTGTTGTTGTTGAAAAGGAGTGAGACCAGTTTGTGTATGTCTGTTATTCTCTGATCTGTTAGTCTCGCAGACATGTCTACTGTGTCTAGATTTGCGCCTATGAAGGTAATAGTACGACAAGGCGACAAAACAGACTTTTCGCAATTTATTGAAATGCCTAACTTTTGACAAATGCGAAAAGTGTAATCCCTGGCCATCAGAAGAAGATGCTTGGTGGGAGCTGTGAGGAGCCAGTCATCCAAATATGGAAACACCTGGAATCCTTGTCGTCTCAGGTGAGAAGCTACCACTGCCATGCATTTGGTAAACACCGGGGCAGTGGTGAGACCAAAGGGCGGGGCCGTGAATTGAAAATGACTGGTTCCCAGCCTGAAGCGGAGGAATCTTCTGGAGCGCCTGTTCATTTTATGTGATAGTACGCATCCTGAAGGTCTATAGAGCACATCCAGTTTCTTTTCCCAATAGGGAAGGATGGACTGCAGCATGACCATCCGAAATCTTGTTTTCTTGACTGATCTGTTCAAGATACTGAGATCCAAAATTGGTCTCCAGTCCCCTGTTTTCGTTGGAACTAAAAAGAACCTTGAGTAGATTCCGGATCCTTGCTGGTCTGCTGGAACTGGCTGAATTGCTCTTTTTGCAAGCAGTTTTGAAATTTCCAAAACCGCTAGATCCCTTTGCGCGGGTGGAACATCTGGAAGGGATTTTTTTGATTGTTTCGGAATGCGAAGAAAGGGGATAGAATAGCCTTCGGAAATGATAGACTGTACCCATTTGTCTTGAGTCAGGGATAGCCAGGATTTTGGGTACAGTGACAACCTTCCCCCGACTGCCTCCGAAGGTGGGCAGCCGGGCAACACCTCAGGGATGCTGAAAGGGCTTATCAGAGAAGGCTTCTCGATTGCCCTGGTTCTGCGGAGCCCCCCTGCCTCGAGATCGACGTCTACCATTGTTATTCCCGCCTCTGCCTCTGGCGGGGTAACGACTTTGTGCGTCAGGCGAAGTCCCTTGATTTTGTTTACGGAACCACATTTTCCCACTTTTCTGGCCTTTGGGGTAAGGCCTAGAAGGAGTAGAAAAACGGACTCCGACGGCAGAAAGAGTCTTGCCATCAGTCTCGCACCTAGTCAAGGTTTCTTTCACTTGAGGACCAAAGAGAGATGATCCATCAAACGGGGAGTTAGTGAAAGACGTCTTGAAGGGGTCCACAAAATTGCATAGCCGCATCCAGGCATGCCTACGTAAGGCCACACCTGTCCATGCGGCCTTACTCGCTCCATCAGCCGCATAAGAAAGGAGGCGCATGGAGGAGTTGGCTATGGAGTTAAGGGTAGCCAGCTGAGTGTTCATTTTATCTTGAAAACCCACAGCTGTAGGATCCTTCAACATGTCACTCGCTTCTTTAATCAAGTCTCTTTGAAGACGAGTGAAATGGCACAGGTAGTTCAGCGAACGCATAGTAAATGTCGCTGACGAAAACATCCGCTTCCCGTACCTGTCCATGGACCTAGATTCCTTGTTAGGTGGATGGACAGGTACTGAAGGATCAGCTAGTTCCTTCTTAGTGGCAGCAGCTACCACCATAGCATCCACAGAAACTCCTTTTGTCAAGAACTGCTTGTCTGCTGGTGCCGTTATGAATTTGGAGGGTCTCCTGGGAGTGGGATCTACTGAATCAGGAGCCGTCCATGCCTTTTAGCAACCACCTGCATGAGGGGGTCAAAGGGGGGGGGACACCCAGGAGGTGGAAGGACGAGAGCCAAACGCCTCAAGATATACCGATTCATCCTCCGAAGGGTTAAGGGCTGGCCAATTTCCCCTCTGCTTCAGGATCTCTAGAATGTCTGCAAAAGAGACATCTTCAGAAGGGGAACGGGGAACCCTCGAATCATCTAAATCTGTATCAGATGTGATTGACTCAGGTGAGTCAATGTGTTTCCTCTTACACTTCCTCTTCCGAGGGGGCTCTTCTGCCAAATCAGGAGAGGCCTCGGAAGAGGATGAGATCCCCACAGGGGGTTCCTGAGGAGCTGGCTCTCTGCGGTCCGGGATGAGGGAGTGAGTCGACTTGACCTGAGGCACCGTGAGGGAGGGGCGGATGGTGCCGACTGTGGAGTAGAGCCAGGCTCTAACACACTCCGCATGACCTCGAAAGCACCCCTGTCAGGCAAAGCCAGAGGTCCCCGCTCCGAGAAGCTGAGAACCCCCCTCGGCACCGACAGTGATGGCTCCGAGGTCGATGTCGGAGCCGAACTCACCAGCGCCGAAGCTCCGAGAGGAAGAGCGGGGTCGGACAAGGGTCCGATGCCACTCACCCCCTCGGAGCCGACGATGGAAGTCCGCCGAGATTCTTCTAAGGAAGAAATCGGAGCCGACGATGGAGCCGAAGACAATTGTATCGGCTCCGACGCTACCACAGTCTCGGTTCCGACACGACCCGGCTCCGAGCTCAACGGAGTCGGAGGAGGAATATATTGTTGGACAAAGGCAGGCATCGACTGATGAGTCGGGCTCTGATGCATCTGGGCTAGTGCCTCGGACTTAAGAAGTCGACTCACTACCCTCTGAAGGTCATGATCCGATAGCCTCGATGACCTAGAGGAATGAGATTTATGGCTCCGTTCAGACAGCAGGGGAGATCCTGGAGCCGAATGAACGGAGCCAAGGGACGGTGACCTGGACCTCTTCCTCGATGTCGGTTCCGAAAATCTGGACGGAGCCGACACGGGAACCTCTATTACCTCGGCTCCAGCCGGAGCCGAGGGAACCACAGAAACTGTGGACTGAGACTCATCGGCTCCAGCCGGAGCCGATGTAGGCGGAGGTTTAGAAGCCTTAGGTCTCGGCTCAGTTGCTGGAGCCGAGGACCTAGAAGCCTTAGAGGGCTTCCCAGAGACAGAAAGGGAATCCTCCGGCTTAAGAAGACCCCTCAGGATCAACTTATTTTTTCTTTCCTGCAGGACCCTGGGGCTGAAGCCGTGGCATACAGCACAGGAGTCCTGCAGGTGCAAAGGCCCCAGGCAATAGACACAAGAAGTGTGACCGTCTGTCAGAGACATTTTCTGACAGCACGCATCACACTTCTTGAAGCCTGAGACCTTTGTGTCTTTAGACATCCTAAACAAAAGTGTAATCACACACACTCAACAAACACACTGATTACACTAATTTAGTTTTAAAACTCAAAAATAAACAATTAACTAAAGTTTACCAAGAGTAACACACACACACAACTAGGGGATGGAGAAAGGCCAGAAGGCCCGAGAGAGAACTTTAAAAGTTCTTTGGAAAAAATTGGGATTTTCCGGAAACCGGAGTAGAAAAACCCACTACACTAAGGGAAATATATATAAACTCAAAAAAATAGGGTTTTAAGTGATCTAATTTTACCAAAATTACACTTACCAACAAGCCGGTAGAAAAACCAACACCTCGATGCTGTAGCGGCAAACGAGATCTGAGGTAACTCTCGCCTAGCATTGTGGGATATAAGGGGAGCCTCGAGCCGGTGGAACCAACTCTCGAGCTTTTAGAGTGGCCGAGTCGGAGCCGAGGTCGGCTCCGAACCCATCCAGCAAGAATGAAGGCGAGATAGACAACTTAACATGAAGTAGTTATGTACTCACCATAACGTTCCATCTTTGTAGTTGTACTTTATTTGTCTTCAACCTGTGGGTTACGGATCCGTATCGGATCCGAGCCGGCAACTTCTACTAGCATCAGTTCCGAGCTCCAAACTCTTCCCCTTACCCATAATACACCTCTGCTGCCTTCCATCCCCAGATTGAGTTTGCTGAACCTTATACTGATAACCCGACCTGAAAAAATTTTCTTGTGACCTATACTGCAGCCCGAAAGGTGATCATGCGCCAAAGTCTGGGGGAAGGAGGGAGGGAGGGATGGTTGAAGCCAAATGAAGTACAACTACTCAGATGGAACGTTATGGTGAGTACATAACTTCTTTATCTGAAGTAGTTTACTTCATTTGGTCTTCAACCTGTGGGACAGAGTCCCCAGCTACTAAACACCTGGGAGGCCCTCATGGAAGGATATTCCGGAGTACCTCGGAACCAAAGGATGCTCTCCTACTGGAAGTCAAACCCAATTTGTAATGAGAAATAAATGTATAAGATTAAGGACCATGTAGCTGCAGAGCAAATATCATCCAAAGACACTCTAGACCAAAAGGCCACAGATGTAGCCATGGACCTACAAAAATGAGCTCTCACCTGATCTGGAGGAGACATGCCTCTGTCCTTATAGACCTGCAGGACGCATAAAGAAATCCATCTAGCTATAGTGACCTTAGAGATAGGTTTCCCCAAAAAGGGTTTATAGAAGGATACAAACAAATGATCAGATCTACAGAAACTTTTTGTCCTGTATAAATAGAATCGCAACTGTCTATGAACATCCAGCATGTGGAGTTTGTATTCCATCTTGTTAGCAAAATTAGGAAAAAAAACACAGGCAAATTAACGGTCTGAATGATATTGACTGGTGACACCACCTTAGGAAAAATTATGGATTGGTTCGAAGGGAAACCCCTACCTTTGTGAAAAATCATGTAAGGTGTCTTGATGGACACGGCCTGCAATTCTGAGACCTTTTGCAGAGGTAATAGCCACCAGAAAAGCTGTTTTCCAAAATAAAAATTTAAGATCTGCAGTTGCGGCAGGCTCAAAAGGCAGTGCGACCAAAGTTTGAAGAACCATAGTAAGGTCCCATGGGGGAACAGGATCTTTGACTGGGGGGCGTAACAAAAAGGTGCCCTTGATAAATGCTTTACACAGTCCGGAAAAGGCTAAAAAGGCAGAATTCTCACCCACATGAAAATGAGAGATGGCAGCCAACTGAACTTTAACAGTAGAAGAACTAGCTCCATTTTGAAAAATATCAGCTAGAAAATCAAGAATGGTGGAAATAGGAGCCATGAAAGGGTCTAATCTCCTTTGAGAGGCCCAAAGGGAAAAATGTTTCCACTTGCTGCGATAAACCTTCCTGGTCAAAGACTTATGAGCAGCCACCAGAATAGATCTAACTTAGGAGGACAGACCAGGAGTCCCAGCAATTACGGGAACTGGAGCAGCCAAGCTGTGAGCTTTAGGCTGCCCAGATTCAGATGAGGCACCCCCGAAGGGTGTGAAATTAGATCCTGAATGGGATCTAGAATCCAAGGCAGAGCCAGAAGATGAGACCAAAGGAAGGGAAACCATACCTGGCAAGGCCAGAACAGGGCAATGAGGATCACTTTGCTCCCCAGTCAACGAGCTTTCTGTAGGAACCTCGGAATGAGAGGTACTGATGGGTAAGGATAACGAAGACCAGGAGAGGCCAAGCATGAACTAGAGCATCTCAGGGGACTCCCCCCCCCCCCGGCAGGGGGTTCAGAACAAAAAACTTGCTGCACTTCGCGTTGGAAGGAGATGCGAAGAGATCTCAGCGATGTTCACCCCACTCGCTGAAGATCTGTTTTGCTACTGACAGATTCAGAGACCACTCGTAAGGCATTAGAATGGTCAGACTTAGCCTGTCCGCTAAAATGCTGGACTGTCCCGGAATGTGTAATGCGATGAAAAAGCAACTGGTGGAGACTGCCCATTCCCACACACTCACTGCCTCGCAACAAAGGGATACGATCTGGTCCCTCCCTGTTTGCTGATATACCAGACCACCGACATGTCGGACTGAATAGCAATCCTTCCCAGAGGAAGAAAGGTATGAAGGGCCTGCAAGGCTAGAAGGACTATCCTCATCTCTAGGACATTCATGTGCAAGCCGGTCTCTATGGGGGACCACAGGCCTTGGACTGTCCTGCCCGAACAATGACCACCACCTGAGTTGGGAGGCATCCGTGGTCACTGTGGTTTGGGCTGGGATTGGAACAAAAGGTCGTCCCTCCAAAATGTCCGGAGAGCACATCCACCATATGAGGGATGACCGACCGACTCAACTGAGTTGGATAGGATAGGTCAATGGCAGTTCCAACAGGGACCACTGTACAGTGAGAGACCACTGTATAATTCTCATGTGTAACCGGGCACACGGGAGAAGAGTTATGGTTGCCGCCATCGAGATGAGAGTGGTAGATCAGGGAAACATGCATCTTCAGTTTTTGAAATCTCTCCGAGGACAGGAATATTTTGCATTGAAGAGTATCTATCCCGGCACCAATGTAGTCTATTACCTGTACCGGATCTAGGAGAGATTTGGATGCGTTGATTGTGATCCCCAAACGCAAGACAAGTATCAGAAAATAATCCCTGGTTTGGAGAGTAGACGCCTGGTGGGAGCAGTGAGGAGCCAATAGTCCATGTATGGATAGTTCTGAATCCCCTGAAGCCTCAACACCACCATCACTTTGGTAAACACTCTGGGGGCTGTGGTGAGACCAAAGGGTAGGGCTCGAAATTGGTAATGATTGACTCCTAGCTGGAAGCAGAGGAACCTCCTGGAGTTTCCGTGCATTTTTATGTGATAGTAAGCATCCTGGAGGTCTAACAAACACATCCAGTCGCTCTCTTGCAAGAACAGCATGATAGACTGTAATGTGACCATCCGGAACTTTCCTTTGGCAACTGACAAGTTTAGGGTAGAGAGGCTCAGAATGTGCCTTAAGTCCCCCGTTTTCTTTGGCACCAAAAAGAAACTGGAGTAGAAGACAGATCCAGACTGATCTGGGGGGACGGTTTTGATGGCTCGTTTTTCAAGCAGCTTGGAAATTTCCTGCGCTGCTGCCTCCCTTTGCGTGGGTGGTAAGTCCGGGAGGTGTCTGGGAAATTTGGGGGAACCCACGAAGGGGATAGAGTATCCTCTGGATATGATTTGTAGCACCCAGCAGTCTGTTGTTATGGACTCCCATGCCGCTAAGGCTAAGGCATCCAGAGTAGAGCAGCCAGGCAACCCCTCAGGGTTGCTGCCCGGGTCTGTCTGACAAAGGTTCTTGAAACCAAAAGTTCCTCGGAACCCCTCTGCCTCTGGGCCGGCGTCCATTCTGTCCCCCTCTGCCTCTGGAGAAAGAAGAGCCCTGAGTGTCCTGGGAATACTGTCACTTCCGGAACCACATATTCTTTTGCCCTCTCTGGTCCGGGAAAAGGATCTTTGAGGGCTTGAGAAGTGGATCCCAATGGCAGATGGTGTCTTCCTGTCCTTCTCACTCTGGACTAATGTCTCCTTGACGGGCTTACCAAACAGTGTAGAGCCATCATAAGGGGCATTGGCAAAGCTTTGAAGGGTTCAGAAAATTGACATAACCTGAGGCAGGCATTGCACCTCATGGACATGCCGGACCCATCCGCCCTAGCCGCTCCTTCCGTAGCATGTAAGAGGAGTCGCATGGGCGTGTTTGATACCTCTTTTAAAGTGGCCATCCTCGCAGAGAATGAAACCTGGGAGACTCCTCCAGCTCCTTTACCAGGTCCCGTTGGAGTCTCGTGACATGGGCCAAGTAGTTCAATGCCCTAATCGAAAAGGTAGCTGAAGTGTACACCCGCTTCCCTAGGCGATCCATCATCAGAGACTCTCAGTCAGGAGGGTGGACTGAGGAACTCTCCTGAGCAAGTTCCTTCTTAGTGGCTGCTGCTACCACCATGGCATCTACGGGGGAGCCCTTATACCAAGCTGGTCTGTCGATGGGGGGGCTTAGGATCTTAGCAGGTCTTTTTGGGATAGGTTCTATGGTGTCCGGTTCCTTCCATGCCCACGAGGTGACCAGATCCAGCAAAGGATCTGCGGGAGGGGACACCTAGGAAGCAGATGGGCCTGTGCCGAAAGCCGCCAGGAACACAGACTCAGCAGAAGAAGGTTTGGGGGCAGACTAACCTCCCCACTGGCGCAGGATCTCCATGATGTCTCCAAAGGAGACATCCTCGGGAGGTGACCTAGGGGAACCCTCTCCATCGTCTAAGTTTGTGTCCTTGGTGAGGGACTAAAGGGAGTCCAACTGCCTCCTCTTGCACATTTGCTTGCGAGGTACCTCTCCTGTGGGGCTCTCCGGGGGGAGCTTGCAAGCCACTTGTTCCTCAGAGGGAACCATCTGGGGCTCTTCGAGCACAGGCTCTCTCTCTCTGGTAAAACAATGGGGACCATAGACAGAGCCGAGGGGATCTGGGAGGAATCCGAGGGGACGGTCAGGAGTCTTGATCCGACAGAGAGAACCCTTTCTACCAAGAACGCAGAAGGAGAGCAAACCTCCTGAGAAACCAATAAGGAGGCTGGTCTCCCTGGGTCAGATGCGAGAATTGGAGCTGGGCCAGAGGTGGACAGAGCTCTGAGGAAGGGAACCTGGCCCAACAAAGTCGGAGCCGATGAAAAAAAGGTTCCACTCCCTCAGATCAGACACCCAAGCTCCGGCTCTTAGAGTGGCTCAGATCCGAGCTAGTCAGATCTAAAACACTTCAGGCAGCTGTCAGCGTCGAGGAAGCAGGTACCGTCGGCTCCAACCCCCTGACCACGGCCAACTCGGATCAGAGTACTCCGAACCCGATGGTCGGATCAGAGAAGGAGATATAGGTTGGAAAAAAGGAAGCAAGCTCCCCCCTTCTGAGAGAGGGGGGCTGGCAAGACCCCCATCTGGATCTGTGTACAGATAAATCATCTCATCATTTTATCCAGATCCATGTCTGACAAGGACCGGGTGGGACCGTGACGAGGCCACAGACTCTGACCTGGCAGGTCAGGGCACTGAGGCCCGAGAAGCTGGACGTGTCTCCTCCACCTCCAGGGAGAACCTCGGAGACCACAGCCAAGGGGAGTCATGGATCAGTGATGTCTTAGTGGGAGAAGCAAGGTCAGGAGACCTCTTTCTCTTTTCCCTCATCTTTGATTCTCTCTCACTCTCTCTACCTCTTTTCTGCTCTGCTACCACAGGCTTTGGTACAGGAGGTTGAGTCCCAGCCTAGGAGGGAGAGACGGCTACAGCAGCTGCTGTGACTGAAGCTGGAGACGAGGAAACAGAGTCTGAAGGAGGAAGAAGGCCTTTGAGGGCCAACTTGGCCTTTCTATCATTAAGGGCGCGGGTGTTAAAGCCCGCACATATGCTACAGTCCACATTCAGATGGGCAACACCCAAGCACAAAACACACAGTGTGTGGCCATCCGCTGGGGATAACTTATGGCCACACTCTGTGCAACGCTTGAATACAAGCTTTTCAGCCATACTATTCTGTAGAAAGAAAACCTTAATAAAAAACAGGCAATTTCTTTCACACACACACACACACACACACACACACACACACACACACACACACACACACACTGGTATGCAGCAAAAACACTGAGGGGGACGGAAAGCTACTAACCTACACCACAGAACAAACTACTCTAGCTAACCTAAAAGTCATAATTTCGACACACCAAGTGAGGGAAGGAGAGAGGGGACCTATACTAACACTAACTGACAGAAAAAAATCTAAAAAATTAGCTACTCACGAAGGTTTTTTTAACCCACTGACTAGTTGGAGCTCAGAGACACGATGATGAAGCAATTTGTGGCAAACGAGATCTGTGGATGGAAGGCAACAGAGGTGTATTATGGGTAAGGGGAGGAGTTTGGAGCTCGGAGCTGATGCTAGTAAAAGTTGCCATGCTCAGATCCGATACGAATCCACAGGTTGAAGACGAAATGAAGTAAACTATTTCAGATCTGCAGACAGTGACAGACACATTCCCCAAAGCTGACAGAACTAGAAGAATAGGTGAAGATTCTGGAAATTCCTTCTGTAACAGGTCACAGTATTTTCTGAGAGAATGAGAAATCTCAGTGTTCTCCCACTGAAAATATTGGCACATTCTGGAAATAGTCTCAAAGAAAAAATCACGCAGGGAGAATCAGAAACTGAGCTCTCTTCTGAGTCAAAATACCAAATCTATGGAGAAAACCTTCATCTTCCAGTCAGATTCAGAATCTCAAGAAAATAGGTATTCCTTTTTCTTTTACAAGAAACTACTTACAAGAATGATCAATAGTCCGAGTTAAACATTGAGCAAGACTCACTAAACTAACTGTCCAGGGAAATTTGAGAAGTAGTAGCTATGTTTAGTTTTCTGTTTTTTTTTTTTACAAGAAAAATGTGGCCAACAGTGTTGTTAATGGCATCAACAGCTTCCCCAGGAATGGGCACAACATTCTGACAAAACAGGGAAGTCTTTCCTGTTCCCCTCCAAGGACTGAAAACAGTGGCTCTACCTTGCCAACTGAAGGGATCCTAACAGCTGCAGAGGACATGGCTAACCTTTGGTCCATAATGACTGCAGTTGCTACACCAGTGGGATCTGGGGTAAAAGACAAGTGGTTAGAAGTATAACTAATTGCCACAGCACAGCTACCCACCAGCTAAGGAAAAACTGCTAGCCTAATAGGTGGCAAAGTCTGTCTGCTTAACTTTTTATTTTTGTGGATGGAAGAAGGATGAACTACAGTGACTTGTACAACGAATAAATTAAATGATTTAAAGCAGATTTTTCCTCACAAGAAGAAACTGAAAACAAAGCATTCCTCATACTTTCACAATTAGTCAGAATAAACACTTAACATACTAGTCTGACAATTCAAGATTCAGAAAATAAAAGTTGCAGAAGCATACACTTTTTCCCCATACTTAATAATCATCCATCTTTATCAGAGTTTGTTCCATGGTCAGGCTGAAAATGATGTCTTTCTCCCTTCCCTGGAAGGCCAAGCAGTAAAAGCAGGTAAAATGTAGTTTTTAAAAGTCATTTTATCACATAAAAACACAGTATAAAGCACTTTAGAAGATTTTCCGAGCCCCAAAATATAAAACAATTTATCCACAGAAAAAATGTTTTTCAAATACTTTAACTTTTAAACTGACAGGAAAAAAGAAAGGGCAATAAGTCTTTTGACAGTTCGTTAAAACACAAACTCCTAGCTTTAAATAACTTTCCTGAACAAGAAAGTGTTATCAAACAAACACTTTAAAAGGGTAGTTTTTCCCCCATTAGAGGCTTTATGTACTCAGCAAAGGAACAGCATAAGCCAACTGTCAATCCTCAAAAGCTACATAGCAGCATATTCTTTGGCAGCAAGAAAGGTATCAATTCCTTGGCACCCAAACCTGATTTTTTTTTTTTGTCAGCTCAGCTCGAGTTGACTGATGGTTTGGACCCTGAAACTTTGGAAGGTGGCTAGCTATCCCTGGCAAGATATAATCCACATAACTACAGCTACTGTAGCAGAAATCAACATGATGAACATCATTGGTTCTCTCTTCTCATGCAACTGGCCAAAGGCAGTCACCTAAAACTTCCTCACTGAGTGGACTTGCCCACACAGGGCAAATGGATCTCTGATTCAGCCCGATATTTAAAATTTGAACCTGTTTGTATAACAGTTATTTATTTTTTTTAATACTTTTCAAGTACCTTTATTCTGAGGATGTGCAACAGGTATTGAAGGAAGCCAAAAATAAATGATACTAGTTTATTTTTTTCCAAAGTGAAAACGATTTTCTCTTTGGTGTGAAAATAAAGGACAGAATCCATCTCAAGTGGGGACACCCCTGGTTCTTCAGTACCTTTGTGAATTGCTCAGTTCTGTCCAGGCATAGAGGCAAAGAAGATACCTGCACTGCAGGTTAGAGCCTGCATTCACTTCCAAGGACTGATATCAGAGTACTGGCAAAGAGAAAGAGATAAGGGAATCTTAAGTGAAAGAGCTGCTCTGATTTTTTAGTTGAATGTACAACAGACATTGCTATTACAAAATGGGGTAATTATTAGGACAAAATATATCACAACTCTAAGAATCAGTCAGAGGAGGTTAGAAAAGATTAGAAAGAGACTGGAAAAGCAACTTACAAAACAACAATGGGATTACTTGCATATTTGTGAGCCAAGCATACAAGTCCAGAAACTAATGAGTTGGCAGAGATTTTAAAAATTCCCTACAGGTACTCTGTCAAAAATATTTGGTAAGAAAATGGCTGAAAATGATTTTCTGAGCTTGGACAGAGGATCTCAACTGCCTAGACATTGTAAGGCCTTCTTAAGTTTAATTCTGTTGGCTGCCAAAATAAGCAATTAGTTATGGAAATCAAAGTTTAAACCAACTGTATTTGATGTAATGAATATTATAAGAGATAAAATAACTGGAAAAGGGATCTACAGAAAACAGAAATGGAAATTATGGAATCACTGTATGCAAAATAATGTTCAGGAGGAGGAGTAAGGTTTAAGGGAAGGCAGAAATTTAGCAATTTATGTAATGTTAGACAGTTGCAAGAAAAGAAAAGATATGTGATCTTTAATGTATGTAAATGAAAAAAAAGTTATGTACTCACCATAATGTACCATGTTTGTAGTCCATCTCTCCCTTCATTCTTACATATGGGTTCGGAGCCGATCCTCGGCTCCGATTTGGCCGATTACAAAGCTCAAAGTCTCTCAGATGGCTCATGGCAAGGTAGGTATTCCATAGTGCACTAGTAAGAATCCCCAGATCTTGTTTGCTGCTAACTATAAAAAGATAGAAAGGTTATTCACAAGGAACAAAGATGAAAGGTCTCCACCCTACCAAAGGCAATACTATCCTGCCTCCAAATCCTCCAAGGATACAAGGATGGGGGGTAGGTGGGTGGGTTCGTAAGAATGAAGGGCGAGATGGACTACAAACATGGAACTTTATGGTGAGTACATAACATCTTTATGTTCTGTAGTCCTATCTCGCCTTCATTCTTACATAAGGGACAGTGTCCCTAGCACCATTTTCTCGGGTGGCTCACAGGAATATACTCCTAAGAACCATGGAACCAAAGGAGGCTATACCCCTTGAGGTCAAGTCCAATTTGTAATGAGCAATAAAGGTATGAGGGGTAGCCCAAGTTGCTGCTGGACAAATACTGTCAATAGGGACTCTAGCTTGAAAGGCAGCAGATGTGGATAGGGATCTGGTAGAATGAGTTTAAATTTTAAATGGAAGTTCCTTTCCACTGGAAGAGTAGATAAATGAGATACAGTTGGAAATCCAGTTAGACAGAGTTACCTTAGAGACTGGCAGACCTATCCTAGTTTCAGAAAAGGATACGAACTGGAATGATTTTCTAAGTTACTTGGTTCTATGTAGGTAGAACCGTAAGTATCTGTGAACAACAAGCTGATGAAATTTATATTCTGCACTGTTTGAATGATTAGGAAAAAATACTGGCAGTTCTATAATTTGGTTCAAATTAGACTGAGAGCAAACTTTGGGGATGAAAGAAGGGTTTGTACAAATGGAAACTCTGTCTCTATGAAAAATCAAGTAAGGAGGTTTGACTGACCGTGCTTGCAACTCTGACACCTTTCTAGCAGATGTAATAGCTACTAGAAAAATGGTTTTCCAAGACAGGAACTTCAGATCACAAGAATGCGCTGGTTCAAAAGGCAGGGAAGTAAGTTTGGACAGAATGAAATTTAGATCCCAAGGAGATACAGGCTCCTGAAAGAGACGTCTTAACAAGGTAGGGCCTTTAAGGAAGGTTTTACACAATCTATGAGCCATCATGGATTTCGCAGTCAGTTGAACTTTAATTGTAGCGGCAGCTGATCCCTGACGGAAGAGTTTGGTTAGTAATTCTAACACCAAGGGGATGGATGCTGTGTAAGGATATACATTTTTCTCTTTTGCCCAGACAGAAAATTTTCTCCATTTGTTGTCATATAATTTTACCGTGGAAGGTTGGTGGGAGCATGTGAGGATATGGGTCACTGCAGGTGAAAAATCATGAAGCCTGACTAGGGATGGAAGTGGAGCAGCCACGCAGTCAAGCTGAGGGTGTGGAGACAGGGGTGAAGGGAGCCTGACATGTGCATCAAGAGGTCTGGAACTGGGTCCAGAGTCCATGGATTGTCTAGGAGATGAGGCCCGAGAAAAGTGAACCAAATCTGACGAGGCCAGTAAGGAGTTATCAGAATCATTTTGCTTCCCAAGGACTTTGCTTTCTGGATCACTTTCGATATGAGGGTGAAGGGAGGAAATGCATAAATAAGTCCCGGAGGCCAATTGTGAACAAGTGCGTCTCTCGGTGTCTCCCTTGGAGAGGAGATAAGGGAGAAGTAGTTGCTGCATTTGGCACTGATTGGACTGGCAAACAGATCGCAGTAAGGCTGTCCACATTTGCGGAAAAACTGCTCCGCGACTTTCTGATTCAGAGACCACTCGTGCGGCATCAAGATTGCCCTGCTGGAGCTTGTCGGCTATTACACTGGTTGTCCCTGGGATATGCATTGCTACAGGAAAGTGCTGGTAAAATATCACCCACTGCCAAACACGAAGAGCATCTCGACATAGGGGGTAAGATCTGATTCCTCCTTGCTTGTTTAGATACCATACCACTGACGTATTGTCCGACTGGCTAGCTATAGTCCCTAAAGGAAGAAAGTGAAGTGCCTGCAACGCTAGTAGCACTGCTCTCATCTCTAGGACACTGATATGCAAAGTGAGCCTCGTGATCTTGCCATGTGCTTTGGACAGCCCTGCCTAGATAATGCCCCCCCCCCCCAATCTGGGAGGCATCCGTGCTCACAGCAGCAACGGGTTGGCAAGGAAGGAAGGGTGTTCCTGTCGTCAGTTGATCGGGCTGAATCCACCAACGAAGGTCCTTTTTGCAAGATTCCCTTATCAGAATATGATGAGACAGAAGCAGATGTTGAAGAGACCACTGGGAAAAGAGTAGCCTTTGAAAGATTTGCATATGTACTCTGGCTGGTGGAACTAGAGTTACGGTGCAAGCCATGGTCCCTAAAAGTTTCAGCACTGTCTTGGCCTTGACTCTTTGTTGAGGAAGTAAGCTGAATATCTGTTGTTTGAGATTTTGAATTCTGTCTGCAGGAAGACGAGCCATCATGGTGACTGTGTCTATTTCTGCGCCTATAAAAGTCAAATTGAGAGGGCGACAAGGCAGACTTTTCCCAATTTATCATAATTCCTAGCTGGGTGCAGAGCTGGATGGTTGAATCCCTGGCTTGTAAGAATAGATAAGAGTAAACCAATATCACGCAAGGTGGAACAAGTGTGCGGCACCAACCATAGATAATCTAAATCCCACAAAACGAGCCAGCACAAAGGAAAGGCAAGCCAAAATGTTTTATTGTGGCATCATAAAACAAAAAAGTAACTACTGCAAACCGGTTTCGGCTATAAGTCAAGCCTTCATCAGTGCAAACAAAAGGTTTGAATGGTACATCCTGGTACTCCTTGTATACTTGAGAGCTTAAAGGTGTATGCACCTAAATACCATATTTAAGTGCATATTCGCCAAATAATGGTGTTGAGAAAATATCTAAAAAAATATATAAAAATTTTTTTGAAAAAATAATTTTGTGTATAAAAAAGAAGAGATAAGGACCATCTTGTTTTTATAAATATAAAGCATAAAGCATAGACTCAATGACAAAAAACCGAAGTCCAATAATTCAGAAGACATACAATAGGAAATCAGCAGCTAGCAATGATGAACTAATTGTTTTCATTTAATCCAGGTTTGAATAAAGCACCTAACCTGGTGATCCATGAGGATTCCATGTTATTTAATCTATCATGTCAGCCTGCTTTAGATATTCTTTGCATCTGGATTTTGTCAATGATGGTAAATTTAAATTGTGCTGTTTTATGAGTCATGGTATGTTTATATAAAGCATTAGTGATTTTCTGAGTTCTGATCGCACTAAAGTGCTCACTTATTCTATGTCTCATTGGTCTGGAGGTTTGACCAACATAAAAAGAAAAACATGTGCAGGTGGCTAAATATACCACCCAATCGGTACTGCAGTTACCAAAAATTCTTATCTGAAATAACAGAGATGTGTTGGAGCTGGTGAATTCCTTCGTCTTATACATATATCTGCATGCACTGCAGTGACCACAGGGAAAACAGCCTATCAACGGGTCACGAAATAGAGTGGACTGTCTAGGTGTAGGCGGATTAAATCTCTTATAGTGTGTGAAGTAGGAGTTTATCGTTCGACCCCTTCGGTAAGAAAAGGCACATCTTTCTGGTAGTATGTCATTCAAATGTTCATGTGCCCACAAAATTCCCCAATGGTTATTTATAATATCTCTAAATGATGATGAATTGCTACCAAATGTAGTCACAAATCTAACAGGTTGAGTTATAGGAGTATTGGAGACCCCTTGTGAATGTTTGTATTGTAAAAGTTGTGATCGGGGATATGTTGGACCTCATTAATGGTTTGATTGATCCAAAATCTGTTATATCCCCTATTGATCAATCTGTCACTAAGGTCTTGTTCACATTCAGAGTGGGATTTTTGAGAAGAACAAATACGTTTCATAAGTATAAACTGGGATTTGGGAATGTTGTTGATGATGTGGTGGGGATGATGACTGGATGCATGCAAAATTGTGTTGTATTGTGGAAATTTTTTGTGAGCATGGGTGGCCAAAGTATGATCCATTTGTCAGGATACAAGTACATCCAAAAAGATAATTTCTTGATATTGCATAGTTAAAGTAAACTGGATACCCCATGTGTTATTGTTTAAATATTTGACAAACTCATGGGCCAAACCCGAGTCACCCCGCCACACCATCCAACAATCATCTAGATATCTTCTTCAAATGTCTAATTCTGCCATGAAATTGTTGTTCTGAGAATCGTATATGAATTGTTGCTCAAAAAACCCCATAAAAAGGTCCGCATATATTGGAGCAAAAGATGCTCCCATTGCTGTGCCCCTCACTTGCCAATATGCCTGCCCCTCAAAATAAAAGATGTTCTTGGTCAACACATATTGAGTCAATTTTATTAGAAAAGTGTTGAATCCAATGGTGTAAAGTTGGGATCGATCCAACCAAAATGCAATAGCTGAGATACCAGCATCATGGGGTATGCTGGTATATAAGGAGGTAATGTCCAAAGTGCATAACCACCAATCCGATTCAAACTGTGCATCTTGAATGATGTTTAGAAATTCCGTAGCATCTTTTAACCTGGATCTGACCATTGGTAATAGTGGTTTAAGATAGTAAGTAAGAAATGCAGATAAAGGTTCAGTAAGAGAACCTCTTCCTGAAACAACTAGTCTGCCCGGTGGACAAGTCGGATGTTTATGAATTTTGGGAAGCAAATATAGATATTGTGGAATGGGATCAGACACTTTGAGTTGTTTGCATGTTTGTGGATCAATAATGCCTTCCTCTGTGGCCATATCTAAGAAAGAATCAATGCGTGTTTTGAAATTAAGAGTCGGGTCCACCACCATGTGTATGTAAAACCTGGCATCTGATAGTTGTTTATTAGCTTCAGATATATACATTGCTCGATCCATGATTACAATACCTCCCCCCTTTATCAGCTGGTATAATAACAATATTATGATTGGAACTAAGTTCCCTTAACGCTTGTTGTTCTTGTAGGGTTAGGTTATGTCTAGTAAGTTGATATTCCAGGGAAAAATGCAAATCTTTAGTCACACATTCTTTAAATACGGCCACATGCTTATCCATTGGTGGTTGGAAATTTGATCTCCCAAACTGGAACCCAGTGGATCTTTGAGAGTTATCAGAATCTGCAAAAATATTTTCAGGTTAATCAATCGGCAAAAATCATTAAGCTCATTAACCAGTATGTGTTTGGGAACAAAAGATGTTGGCACAAAATTTAGACCCTTATTCAAGATTTTATTGTGCACAGGTGACAATTCAAAAGAGGATATTTTGTGTACATTCGTTATTGACTCACTATCTTTTGTAATAGCTGTTGCAGACTGTATGTGCCTCCCCCTGTGTTTCCTGCCCCCCCCCCTGCGTATTCTGGGTCTAAAGGGTCTGTAGATGGTTTCCATTTCGCCACTGGAGACCCCTGGTTGGAAGGGCAGTCATATTCTGTGGCAGAGGATGTGTCATCATCTGTAAGGCTACTATTGGACTGAATGTTTTTCTTCAATATTGACCTAGGCCTCTTTTTCCTGTTTACTTTGCTATTTGAATCAAAAAATCTGACATTTTTCTGAGTGACAAAGGGTTTCCCTTTGTCGTAATCAGTCAGATCACGTTGACATTTTTGTGTTTTCTTTTTAATTAATTGTGTTTCTAAAGTGGCTAGATCTTTGGCCAATTTTGTTACATAGTTATGATAGAAATCCTCCAGCTCAAAGGCCTGAGCCTCTAAGCAGAAATTGTAAACTTCTGTGGTCTGTGATTCTATCATGCGTTCATAGTATAGAATAAGGGTATCCACAAATAGCATGGAGGCATCATGTTGGGTTTGTGCCCAATCTTTGGACAGTTGTTCATCAATCAAGCCTACTAGAGGCTGAATACGAATTCTTAGTCCCCGAGGGGTGATATTTTTTATCTTATATGCTTTAAACAGCTTCAAGTGCCATATATTAGCTCTTAAAGTTCTCATATTTCTCGTAATTTTCTGGAACAATATGCCACAAGCACGTTTGGTATCCCCTTTAGTGGTGTTCGGGTCCCCAGAACCTGATAAATTTAAACCAAAGGCTTCCAAATTATCCTTATCCGCAGATAAGCCTTGTAAAATCTCTTTTAGATCCATTTTGTCTGTCATAATGGCAATTTCTATAAGACTTAAAGAACAATACAAAGAATTATATGTATAAACAATAATGAATCAATGAAGAGTTACAAAATCAAAGACATGCTGTAAACTATATATCAATAAACTTGAGATAAGGGTAAATGAACACGAAACGTATTCAAATAAAGGCCCCAAAAAAGGGGACTAGATGTCTATGTTTGAACCATGATTATATTATTAGATTTAAATGCATCAAAAACCAGACCCAAACCCCAAAAAAACAGTCTCAAAAAGTTGTTTATGTAGAAAAAAAGAAAAAGGAGTACTGTATCTCAATTATATCATTTATGGGGCAGCTGACCTTCGTCTCAACTGCTGTTGACTATGCTGTAGCCATCTGTTGGACCCACAATATCCAAAGTGTCAATATGTCATAGATAGGCAAGTTTATTGGCCGACTGACGTCTCAACCAATATTATCTGATGTTAGCTTTCCTTGAGTTAACTATGGCCGACCTACGTCTCAGTCAATATTGGATTTGTGTATATAAATTTGGCTTGGAGCCGTTATTCAATCAATATGTTGAAGCGATAAGTTATTGCTTCAACCAAACAAGAAAACCATAAAAGATACCAGTTGTGTTAGAGATGTATTCAATATATATCAACCGATACCAAGGAGTTTCAGGGCCCGGTTATACTCAGAAATTTTTTTTTAACTATGACACTCTCCCACATATATGTGGGTAAAGAATCTTTCAAAAAATGTATAAACATGCATCAAAAATAGAACATCCAACTTATTATAAAAAATTATAATAAAAAATTATATTGTATGTTCATCTGCCCTTTCTCAAGTCAGGTGTGTATACCACATAAATCACCAAAGTTTCAAAAACCACTAGTCAGTAAGATAAGTAGGGTATTATCTATAGATGAAAATATTTATACAATTATATAACAATGAAACATGGATGCATCAAATCTGTTAATCTAATGCCATAATCAGAGAACACGTTAGTCCCCCGAACCATAAACGTTATATAAAAAGTTAATAAACATTCAACTAATGTCCATAGGAAAAAATCCACATCCGTAGAAAGACAAAATACTGTATCAGAAAATAGTGGTGTTCCAAAAATATTATTCTAGGGTGAGCCAGTATCTGTTATCTCCAATTAAATAGTAAATACTATAGTGCAAATGGACTGCAATGTTTCAAAAAAATGTTCAAAGCACCGCCAAACAGAATTTGTTAATTGTAAGTCAGTAAAAAAAGTACATCAGATATTGTTGGTCTGCAAGGTCCGTACATACAATACGTAAAACACATAAGCCACAAATAATACCAAGAAGTCCCACCAAATATTGATGTGATATCCTTACAAATTGAAATATATCTGTTGATAGCAATCCTCCAAATGGCAAAAAAATGTCACTAAGGTAAAACGTAGGCTAGATGTATGAACAAGCGAAATGAAGGAAATCTTCACGTCACGGCTCATGTATCCAGTTATATTCACGATCAAGTCAACAGTTAAATAAAAATTTGCATCTGAATGTAAACCATCCATAAATATGTTTGCCTGATGGAAAAAATGATGAGAGACCGTGCATATAAAGAGTTCAGTCATCAAACTGCTTAATACGAAAGGATGACGCACTTCGATATGTTCCCAGTTTAGCTCTTCATGATTAAAATGAATCACAGACCAACAAACTCGCAAAAATGTCCCAATTCAGATGAATAAAACATACCATGAACAAAATGGTCCAAATGGAAGTAAATTGTCAGTCCGAATACCTAGGATGATCTTCAAGCCACAGAAAATGCTGCCATCTCTTCCAGGCGTCCCCAGCGTGTGAGAGAGCAAACATAAGCGCATCCGGGGATGTCTCCTAAGGGAAACCCATGAACCCGCTGTCCTACCCACTCCATCTGCTGCATAGGAAATCAGCCTCATGGAGGAGTTAACAACTGAGTTTAAGGTGGGCAACTGAGCAGTAAATTTCTCAGGGACTCCTTCAGGTAATGTACCTTGGAGAGTATCTCCTAGCTCCTTTAGGAGATCTCTTTGAAGCCTAGTAAAATGTGTGAGGTAATTCAGCAATCAGAGTGTAAAAGCCGCTGAAGAGAAGATACGCTTCCTGTACCTATCCATCGTTCGAGACTCCTACTCTCCAATAATACCCTCGAGGAAAAGGAGTGGCAAATACTGCAGGACTCCTGCAAATGTACAGCACCTAAGCAATATACGCACTGAATGTGCCCGTCAGTCACAGACATCTTTTACCCGGTCTGGACATTTCTTGAATCCAGACTTTGGGTGTTTATCCTTGCCCTCAGATATATCCAACAATAAATCCCTTTAGACTTATCACTAAAACCAAAGCCACAAAAAGCCAAAATAAAGTCACACTCACCTATTATAACAAGAACCACACCTAGGCTCAAAGCACACAAAGCCTAGAGAACAGCTAATTTAACCAGAATGACTATAATAAAACACACACACTCTAAACAATGACCCAAAGGAAAGAAAGGCCAACATTAGCTAAATATATACATATATATATATATATATATATATATATACATACATATACATATACATATACAAGTAACAAGCAGATAACAACTAGGCCAAAACACGAGGCCACTACAAACTATACTAAACTATTTAAATAGCACACAAAGGGAAAAGGGAGCTTGTAGGAAGTGACAGAACTACTCTTTAACTAATCTATGGAATAATAGCAAAAAATGTGTAAATAACTTCCAAAAAACACATTTTTGATGAAATACTGGCTCGAGCAAACTGGAACCTCTGAGATCCGTGCCACAGCAAACTAGACCTGGGGTAATTCCAGCAGTGCACCATGGGATAAGGGGCTTGGTCTCGAGCTACTGGTAAACCTCGAGCTTTGCAAACGGCCAAGCCCATCAGTAAAGAATGAACGGAGAGATTGAACAACTTCACATCTAGGTCCTCTAAGTTAAACAGGCCTAGCCCCGATAAGATAAACTCACACACAGACGAGCAAAAAACAGAGGACTAAGTCCTCCAACTTAAATGGGCCTAGTCCTGTTGAGGAAACACCACCAGAAAGGTTTAATAGAGGACTAGGTCCTCTAACTTAAACGGACCTAGCTGCTAGAAACAGGAAAGAAGCTAAGTCAGAAAAATACCACAAAATGTAAAATTTAAACAACAGACTGAAAACTAGCCAATAATAGTAACTACACTGCACACAATAATACTATTCTATTGAGAAAACTAGGAAAGCAAGGTCCTAATACAAGCGCGGACCTACGCTAATAAGAAACTATCTCAAAAAACTGGCACACAGAAGGGATTCCACTCGGAGAACAAAAACGGGCCTAGAGACGGCCAACAAGTTCTGGGCAATAAATACAGAAAAATAGCAAAAACACACTACTAATTACTACCTATGATAATTATTACTACAGTTATGTAAACTAAGCTATATTATAAGCAGAAATATCAATAAGAACTATAACAGTAATGAAAAATATGCAACTTAGCCATGGCCAAGCAAGAAGCACTTCTGAACTCGTACATGTGGCAAATGAAATCTGGGGATTCTTACTATCACACTATGGGATACCTATCTTACCACGAGCCAAATGAGAGACTTTGAGCTTTGTAACTGGCCGAGTCGGAGCCGAGGATTGGCTCCGAACCCATATGTAAGAATGAAGGCGAGATAGGACTACAGAACATAAAATGTTAATATGTTTTTTGTTTTGTTTACTATTAATGTACGTTTGCCCATATCTTCAGTGATAATTTAATAAAGGTGTTTAAAAATTCTGGCCTGGCACAGTTAGAGCTTTCAACCATTGTAGCCTGTTTGCTACTGGATCCCTTCTTACCCTCTCTTTTTCAAGTCAAGCAGTTTCTAAAGGGCATTTTGCATATTACACCACATCTCTCAAACTGAGATGTCCACTTGTGCTAAAGGCAGACTTACAGTGTGCGAAGATATAGCCTAAGCTTTGTAGACTGGCCAGAAATACAGATACCCTGACAGATAACTCCCATCTGTGAGGAATACTGCACCTGTGATCTACTTGAATATCTACTTACCTATAGTCAAGATATTAAACGTTTGCGATATAATCAAGAATAACTGGAACATACTGACAGCAGATGATTCGATTAGATGAATAGTAGGTGACCATTCCCAATTTTGTTTCAAGAACAAACCTAATTTGAAACAGCTTATCTGCAGAGATAGTCATATGGCTCGAAAAGAGGACTTTATCAGGAAACAAGGAATTTTTAAATCTGCCCATATATTTTTACTAAAAATTGCTTTGAGCATCCAGTCACAAGCAAGATGTATAGGATTGGAAGGATTTGCTGACTGTGGTATGAAGAATGCAGTATATGTTGCAGTGTGCAAAGGCTGTCCTAGTTTTTACATCGGAGAGACTGTCACTTTAGGGTTAGAATTTTAGTGCACTTAAGAAATATCAAGAATAGGGTTAATGCTAATGCATTATCAAAGCATATAACCCAAGTCATGACTCTCAGGTTCTATATTTTGGTTTTAGAAATTGTATACGAGAATCCAAGGAAGGGTAATCTCAAGGATTTTGCAGAATTGAAAGTAGCAAAATGGACAGCTGATTTAAGAGCTGACCAAGACCCTGGTTTAAATAGTGTGTTACCTTTAAAGCCGGTGTTGAGAGGGCATCAACTCAAGAAATTAATCTGATTGGTCGTACCCCCTTTAAATGTTTTCAATTGATAGGACTTAACTTATGGATCTGAAGAAGGCTCAGCCAAAAGTGCTTCCTTATTTTTAACAGTGCATTTTAATAAAGTTATCCGCTGTGTGGGGTTTGGTCTTTACTTGGATTTGATTGTCATGGTGAGTTACCTACCCGGGATTTGGTCTTTACTTGGATTTGATTGTCATGGTGAGTTACCTACCCAACCATACTTTCAGAACAGTGGTAGCCTGTATCTCAGAGAGAGTGCCTGTACCTGAGAGAGAGAACATAATCCGTGTAAAATTACCACTCCTCATTCTTCTGCTGGTGCAGCTTTGCGGGAAGCTGTAGAATCAATCATTTGCCCTACGGAAAAACTAGAAAAAAATGATAATTTTTTTCTTATCTGTAAATATTTACATTATTGTTTTGCTTACGGATACTCTATACCCATGACCCTGATTTTCAACAGTGAAGGCACAGAGAGAGATGCTAATCTGCAACATTTGTTTAGTGCAAAAGGCAACTAACAGTTGGGAAGTGGTAACAAAGCAGTCTTAAAACGTGAAATGAACTACAGATCTTGACATCTGGAAATAGGAAGACCAATGTATGGTATGTTCAACTAAAACGTGATATAATCTGGTGTAAAGCACAAAATAAATTGAAATATGTATGCGACCGCTGTGAATTAAATTAAGCAGCAGAAGTGAAACAGATGCTCTGACTAGACATCATTAGGTAATACAACCTGCTTTTATGGAAATGCTAGCTGATTTAAATACTAAAAAGACATGAAAGTCCACCTCAGTGATCAGATGCTCATGTTTAATATGCAGTCAATAAACTGAAATCCACCAAAAAATATATAATACAGAATAAGTGGTGAATTGCTAAGTCCCAGGTAATCATGGCCAGTCTGCAAAGGGGGTAAAACACTGCCCCCATGTTCATTACAGCTGTGGCATCTGTCACAAGTAATGTGCCTGGAGACCAGAAATGATTTACAGCTTTCATGATACTGATAAGAGCCATCATCTTTTTCAAATCATTGTGCTTGCACCTGTGTTGTGGTTTCCAAATTTTCTGTACAATTCTTGGGAAACAGCATCCCAAACATCTGAAGCATCTGTGGCCACTATCTAAGAGGAGCGTGGTAGAGAAAAGGACAATCCTACATTGGATAAAACTTGTTTAGCCCACGAAGTGAGGCACAGGATTAATGTGATCAGCCTAAACAGACTTGAGGAACAACTCTAGATCTTTCTCATTAATACTGACATGAGAAATCATCAGGATGGAAAAAATCATGAAACCTAGAGCTGTTAAAAATTCTCTTGCAGCAAACATTTTCTGCAGGAAAAAGACTGACGAAGTACAGATGAGAAGTTTTCATCTTTCCTCAGGGAAGAAGGGGAGTCATCAGGAAAGTGCTTTCCTGGGATGTCTTTTAGACTAGTCTGTGTTTCAGATGACATTTTCGGCTCAAGTTAAATCCCAGGTGGTGAAAAAGTTCCATTGAAAACCCTTAGGCTATTACAGCTTCCTGACTGGTTGAGGTTGAGATCATGTAATAGTCCAAATAAGGAAAAATGTGTGTGTATTCCTTGAAGTCTGCAGACAGCTAGTACTTCAGCTTAACATTTAATAAAGACACTTGGAATGGCAGATGGTCCAAACATCAACCAAGAAAACTGATAATGAAATCTCAAAACAAAAAACAATAATATGAAGACTCCATGATTCTTGAGAACAAGAATAAGACGACAAGCAACTAAGACCTGCAGTGACCAAAAATACTTGAGGGGAAAGAAGAAAAACAGTTTGAAACATCAACATTTTGAACTTTGAAATCTGTATAAAAGTGTTTAATCTGGGTAGATTTAGAATGGGCCTCCAGGTGCTCTCTTTCGTTGGTAGCACAAAAATACTTGAATAAAAAACAGTGTCACTTACCAATCTGCGGGCACTTACAGTATACCATGTACAAAATTATCGCATACTCTTTTTTTTTTTTTTTTTTTTTTAAACAACCATTAAATAGTTGTAAGGTAGCTACAGTATGAACAGCAATTCTTCTTTCAAATGGGAAAGCCCTCATTTAAAATTATAACAATTCAATATACATACTATAATGCTACTAAATAAACCACCAGCTACAAGAATTCAAAACTGGACAATAAAACTTTATTGAAATAAATAAAATTAAGCATTCCATTTTGGAAAATCAAATATATGAGCAGCTATAATTTGTGAAAAAAAATAAAAGAGGAAATAAATGTGTATTTAAACAGGCATATGGAAAATACAAGAACTGTAGTGTGGTTTTACATTAAGACAGGGCCTGGGATGCATTAATAGGGGCAGCAGAAGGTATCATGGTCTGTCTGAGCTAGGAATTGCCATGGAAAAGGAACAGTTCACTACTATAACAAAAATAGGCAGTATTCCAATAGAGGCTGATAAAAATAGGCAGTATTGCCGTGGAAAGCTTTTCAGTGAGACTGCTTGATTTCCATTTGCTTTGTTTGGTGACTTTTCTCTGCCTCTAAATATGTGGTGCGTTTGAGCAATACTGTTTATCACACAGTGGGGTTAGCAGTGCCCTGTATATATGCCGGCATACAGAATTTAAATTTTCTGTGGAGAACTACCCCTGAAATTTCCACAGTGCTTAGCTGTGCAAAGAGAAACTAGTTAGAGCACTGAGGAGCACCTCCACCCCCCACACAAGTTCGGTCTTACATGAGTCTTGATTGTAATCTATATTCATACAGCAACCAAGCTAGCCAGCTATAAACTCTTCTTGTACCATCTTCTTGTAGAACACGAAAAAATAATAAGCAGTAATGGACATGCACTTCCCTGCTATCTCTGCAAGCAGAGTAGCACTTGTCTCACATTCACTGACAACCACTTAATTTTTAAACAAACTGATATGGTGTGTGAGATATGTAGTAACATAATGGCAGTGGAGGTAAAGCTCTCACATACAATCATTTATAAGTAATAGGTTGACAGTAACACACAAACTACACCCACCTCAGGTGGTATGGACCATAAACATGAATCCACATATGCAGAAACTCTTAAATGTAATCTCTCCAAACCACAAAGACCTCCCACATGTTGCACAAAAAAAAGTATCCACAGCAACTGCAAGAGCATTCTACAAAATCAACACCCAACAAGGCACATCCCATGGTGCCTCAACTTCTAAGACCATAGGGCACACCACCAAACAATCCAATATTTTGGTCACAGGAGACTCCATTGTGACACAAACAGATGTCCCACTCACCAGATTAAATAAGGACAGAGTCTCGGTCAGCTGTCTGTCAGGGGCCAGGATCTGTCAGATCACACACGCACTAACATCGCTGAATCACAAGGACCAGTATGATTCAGCCATAGTCCATATGGGCATAAATTACCTGATATGTACCACTCTGAGCTACACAAAGAGAGACATGATTGGAGCTGTCAGACTCTCTCACCCAGGCTAGTAAGAGCCTAGCATTGAGGAGACACTTTACTTTCTCCAAGGATGATGCCACAATATGAACAAAAAATAACTGACTTAAGAAATTGGTTTAGAGAAGAGTGCTATTCAAAGGGGGTACAATATTTGCCATCCTGAGAGAAAACAGTCAAGAGACAACACTACTTTTCTAGGGATGCTCTTTACTTGTCCCCTCTTGGATTTCTAATATTGGCTAAAACCTTGTCCTCACCCATACTACCATTTTAAGGTAGTGCCAACCTGAAGGACCTAAATCAGAACAGAAAAATCTGAAGGTGATACTGCTCAGTGCCAGGATTCCTAACAAGAAATTCTACTCCCTGAAAGCTCACGTCACCCTGGAGAATATGGATGTCTGTGCAGTTACTGACACATGGTTTAAAGCCATGCAGAGCACCTCAGCACAGCAGGGGGCACAAAGCCTTCCACACATTTACACCAACTACTGTACAGGAAGGGACAAAAGGTGGAGGTCTCTCTATTTACATTAACCATAAGCACACCTCATGGCAGCCCCATCCATATAATGCACTTGAGTTTTGCCAAGTCTAGATTACCTTAGCCAAAGTCACATGCCATATACTTGTAAGCTATAGGTCCCCCCATGACCCAGGAAAAACATAATATGTACTTAAATGTACTAGAGACACTGCCCATTCGACCTAGCACTGTAATAATGGCCGACTTTAACTGCCCCAGTATAAAGTGGAGATCATACACAACCCCTAACATGCAGGCCCAGAAATTCCTGGACCATGAAAATGCAAACACCTTGGTTGATTTTGCCTGCATGCCCACTATGGGTGCAAACATCCTTGACGTGGTCCTCATAAACATGTTGGAATGTTGTACTCTCACTAGCTTAATATCCTTGCTTAGTCAGATCAGGCTATAAAGCTGTCTGCTTTGAAGTAAAGGTAAAACCAGGGACACTAGCTAACCTTGGAATTTTTCAAAATTATTCTAAGGTAAACCTCCTACTACTAAGTGATAAACTGGTAAAATTTCAAGTTTGCAAATTGTGTGCTATTGCTATATTCCCCACAAGGCATAAATATCCTCCAAAGTGGCCTGACACAGACTAATAACTGGTGCTAAAGTCATAGCCTAATACTCAGTATCCAAACAAAATCACCTCGTAGCCAATGTCCTCCAACCTCAGAAACACATTTTATTGTCACAACACAAAAACAACAAAAGGTTAAGCGCTTTTGTCAGTTGACTTCATCAGAACAATGATCTATGATAAAACACACTCTTATATATCTACCAATACCTCCAATTAAAACCAATTAACCAGTCGTCATAGCAGAACAGTTCTTAAAGAAAAAATGAGTAATAAAAGTGTAAAAAAATAGGTTATTAACCTCACATATAAAGAAATATGTATTAAAATTCATAATAACAACGCAATAAATAACAAACTGTAGAAATATAATATAGTAGAAATCTAATATGTAATAGGACCTATATCAAAAGACATATTGCCTCTCACAGTTTATAAGCTCTAAATTTAAGCTCAGATTTGATGCATACATGGTCATTTAGACCAGGTGGGACAGTGGCATTCAATTCTAATTGCCATCTAGTTTCTGCCCTTAAAAGTTGGTTGTTCCAATCCCCACCTCTTATATCCTTTCCTACCACTTCAAGAATACCAAACTGAAAAAAATGATCAGGATAAGCTTGAATGTGTTTAGATAGTGCATTTTTTTCATCATTTTTAGAAATACTATATAGGTGCTCTTAAATCCTCCTACATAACTTTCTTTCCGTCTTTCCTACATAGTATTGTTTACAAGGTTGGCAAACAGCTACATAAACGACTCCTGGAGTATTACAAGTCCCTGTTCTGAAACTCACTTCAATATTATAAGGTCCCAACAGCACCGAAGGGGTTCTAATAATATGTTTACAATAATCGCAGGCACCACATTTAGTAGTCCCCCTGTTGTTAGCTTTCCTTGCCTGCCCATGATTTTCAAATAGACTTTTTAAATTCCTATTAACCTTATAAGTAAAAGAAGGTTGGTAGCCAACAGTGGACCATACATCCTGGTTACACTTAAACATACTCCAATTATTCAAAATAATGTTTCTAACTTGGACAGATGTTTCACCCTCAATTAACACCATAGATTTAGTATGGTCCAAAGCAATGTTACAATCTTGTACAGGGGTAGTCTCAGTGATGCCCCATTCTCTAACCACTTGTGCCTTGATGTCATTCACAAACTTCAAAGGATAACCCCTAGCTCTAAACATATCAACCAACTTGTCTGTTTCAGAGATAACAAAATACATTTCAGAGCACATTCTCACAACACGGACTATTTGTCCCTTAACTATGTTCCTTTTAACATAGTAGGGATGGCAACTAGAAAAGGCAAGGTAATCATTTGAAAACGTCAGTTTCCTAGAAATACAAGACTGAAAACAGCCTTTAACAAGATCTTTGTATAAATATACATCTAAATAATTAATTTTAGAGGTCCCGAAGGAACACATATTTCTTTATATGTGAGGTTAATAACCTATTTTTTTACACTTTTATTACTCATTTTTTCTTTAAGAACTGTTCTGCTATGACGATTGGTTAATTGGTTTTAATTGGAGGTATTGGTAGATATACAAGAGTGTGTTTCATCATAGATCATTGTTCTGATGAAGTCAATTGACGAAAGCGCTTAACCTTTTGTTGTTTTTGTGTTGTGACAATAAAATGTGTTTCTGAGGTTGGAGGACATTGGCTACGAGGTGACTTTGTTTGGATATTTCGTTTGAGTTTCACCTGTTTTGGCACCGTTTCTTGGCTAATACTCAGTACCAAAAAAGTGTATCACAGTGTCTTTTATAACAATGACCACACTAGCAAACTACTACATTGACAATACACCCCTAAGAATAGATTCTACTCAGGGATTTGGGAACACATGTAGACAGTGATTTGTCATTTGACCATCATGTCTCTACTGTACTGAAGAAATCATTCAATGTTACACAACTTAAAAACGGGTATAGCATCTAAATCAAACATGTCATTGTTCTGTTGTACTCTGTTCTCAGAGGACCAGTCATGGAGTACAATGCTCCCTTTGGTACGTACCTGGCCAGGCATATGCAAAAACCGAAGCATCCACAGAGATTCCTCTCAAAAAGGATACATAGTGTGGAAAACAAATCTTATGCCAACTGACCCAAAGCCTTGTTCTTGTATCTTGTCTCCCACAGGCTGCTGAAAGGTGACTTATACCTAGCCTATAAAGCATCCTTCGATCCAACCTCAATGAACCTACTACACATCTGTAAAACAAACAGCATAAAAAAGTACAGTTGCACAAGTCCTACTTAACTGTAACAGTAGATGCTGTAATTTCACACTGACTCAGTGTCATATGGGTTCTGTGCCTGCACAAAGCCACAATGGCAGCTTTCCAGAGTTCAAAATTCCTTTCTCTGACTCCCAGGGACAGGGGACTGACTAAGCCTCTTCCATCAGGAGAAACCAAAGTCCTGTCACAGGAAGTCAGCTGTTCAAGCTTTCAGTGCTAAGCAGGAAAAAAAAACAAGGACCAGAAGCAATAACTGCCCGAAACCGACCAATTTTCAACCACTAAACGCAGCATATATAACCAAAGCCAATCAACAACATAAGGTTGGATATCAGCATACTATATACAAAATAATGGGGGATGGCGAATGGGTGCTGCCACTGAGGCGGTGTGAATTTCGCACATCCAATGTTACGGTTAATTAGGACTTGTGCAACTATACTATACTCATCATTCACACTGCCTCCATGGAATTTTGGTAGATTCCAAAAGCTTACCTTAACTGGGAGGAGGAAAACAAAAAATATATAAGGATCCAGGAGCCCCCAGAGAATGATCCTTGCAAAATCTGCTGTGGAACGTAAGAAACCAGTTTGTACTGTTTTGTAAAGTATGAAAAGAGGACCGACCAGGTTGCATCTTCTAGAATGCTTCTAGAGTCCATTCCCTTCCAATACACCAGCAAAGAAGATAAGGCTTTAGTAGAATGTGTCATAACCTTGCCTGGAATAGATATACCATGATGGGAGTAATAAAAAAAAACAGAAGATGACAACCAACGGAGCAACTATTTGCTTAGAGAAGGGTTGACTTTTTTAGCTCCAGAATAGGAACTAAACAGCTGCTGATCAGCTTACCTGTAGCGATTATTTCTGTCAAGGTAGTACCGGAGCTCCCTGTGCACACCCAGGATAAGCAGAATCTTCTCTTGTTTGTTTTAAGGTTCCAGAAAGAAAACGGTGACTGATGGCTTGATTCAGGATAAACTCAAACTACTTTTGGCAAGAAAGACGGTGCATAAAACAGTTATCTTTCTGGAAAATCAGATAAGGTTTTCTCACCATGAGAGATTGCAGCGGTCAGAGCAATATGCAAAACAGTTTTCCAAGTGATGGCCTTTAAATCAGCCAGAAAATCTGATTCAAAAGGGAATAAGATAAATTTGTCAAAAACAAAGTTCAGATCTCAAGAGTAGGAATCTGCTTTCGATGAGGATTCAAGTGCAACACTCGTTTCATAAACTGACCACAAAGATAGTTGAAAGAGGGGGATCTATGGGCAGATCAGCTGAAATGGCAACAAGATGCACCTTGACAGATGCACAAGATAAGCCACTGGTGAGCAGCTCATGCAAATATTTTTAAACAGAGGGGTAAACACCATATTAGGGGCTCTCTCATATCAGGAACCACCTAGAAAGCCTCTTACACTTGTAAACATAACTCTTTCAAGTTGTAGGTTTTCTTGCCTCCTTCAATATTTGCTACACATCCTAAAGAACAAGTGTCCAAAAAGTTATCACGATAGAATCATCCAGGCTGTCAGCTGCAATTGCTTTAAGTTGGGGAGTAGCAGTCACCCATGACACTGTGTGAGCAGATCCAGAGTGTAAAGAAGCTTGTAATAACTGTCCTTGACCAATTCCATTAAAAAGGAAAACATTTCCTTGGTCAAAAGGGGGTCACCACAATGATCTTTGGTAATTCTTTCTGAATCTTCATAAGTACCTTGAGTATTAATGGAAAGGGTGGAAATGGAAAAGGAACATTTCCATTCAAGGGAATGAAAATGTGTCTCTTCTCCATGCATGGCTACAAGTATACAGTAAACTCTCAGTTTGTCACCCAAGAGGATTGGTAGATGCTGGATAACTGTAGTTTCCGGTTGCTTGAGAGTTATTATTAAAAATAGGCCTGACTAATATTGTACCCTATTACTATTTGCTTGGTTTGACTTGCTCTCAGGTTGGGGAGAGAGGACATTTATTACCATCTTCCTTTTTAAAACTCAAACTCTAAAAACATAAGTATGATTCTGTGGGGAGAAAACAAAATGCAACACATGAAAACTGTACTGTGTTTCTTCGATTTTTTTGCCGGTTGCTTGACAGTGCTGGTTGCTTGGGTTCCAGTTAACTAACAGCTTACTGCATCTCAAACAGAATTTTTCCAACTGTATGTTTTGAAAGGAAACAAACAGATCTATTTTAGGTGTTGCCCACATCTGGACCAAAACCTGAAAGACCTCTGTACTGATTTCTATTTGTAATGGATTGTCCAGGATCTACTTAGTCTGTCTGTCACTATGTTTTGCTGACAGTATTTATGAGGCTTAAAATGTCAGAGAATGCTCTAAAGCTAGCCCCTAGCCCATCACTGATCAACAGCATAGAAGGCATGACCTTGTACCCTTCCTTGCCTGTTCAGGTACCACATGACTATGATGTTGTCTGTGACCACTAAAAGGGGACCTGGAAACCATAAGCGGTGAAGAACCTTTAAGGCCTGAATAACTGCTAAAGTTTTTCTGATGTTTATATACTTTGTATCATCCAAAGGATCTCCATTCACTTGGCACTTGCTCTCCTGAACACTGGTCCCCATGCAAATTCTGAGGAGTCCAGCCAGACTGATAAACAGGGGCCTGGATGGATAAGAGCAGACAAAGATTGAGAGCCGTCTGATCCATCCACCACTGCAACTCTCATTTCACACATCGAGCAATGGTACCTAGAACTCTAAGGGATGCAGATGCTTAAAAAAAAAATTGTTTCAAGTACCACTGAATCTTTCTCATATGGAGTCTGGACAGTGGTATCATAATGATCAATGGATCAATGGTGTCACAAGACCTAGAATTTTGGGAAATTCTCTTGCAGAGGTAGCTTTTTGGAGACAGAAATCCCTGAAATGTTCTGATAAGTCTGGACTTTGTCTTCTGGTAAAAAGGCCACTTTTATGTCCATCATAAAGCCCAGGAAGACAATTATTTGAGAGGGTGTGAGACAGTACTTTTGTAGGTTCCATTTGAAGCTTAAGTGAGCTAGATTGGTCAAGACCTTGTCTAATAATTCTAAACACTTGGAAATAGATTCTGCATAAATCAGCAAGTTGTCCAAATAAGGGAAAATGTGAATGTCCTGGGTCCTGCAGTAACCAGCCACTGGAGCCAAGCACTTCATGAATAATTTTGTTAGTCTATGAATTTTGTTTGTTCTGCCCTTTGAAGTCAGATACTTTGCTAGGGGAGAACCTGGGAATATAAAACATTCTGGATACTCTATGCATCAATTTACTTCTATCACTCCAATGGTTGAGAATCCGAGTAGCAAGAAAGGACCAGACACAAATTCAGAACTAAACAATCCCATTCATATAACACTTTTATTCAACATGCAAAGATGCAGCAAAGTAATCTAACTGTAAACACATTGCAAAATAAACTCTCATAGCCTTTTTAGGAACTGGTTCACTAGCAAAAGGGATTTTGCCTTCAGTTTTCTAGTCATCCTCTAAGGCTGGTTAAAGAGGAGTAAAAGTCACAACATCTGCGGCACAGTAGATAGTGTTTTGTGCTTTACAGCAAGAGGTTCACCAGTTCGATTCTCGTGCTGAAATGCCTTCTGTGTGGAGTCTGCATGTCCCCCTGTAGTCACGTGGGTTTCATCTGGGTGCTTCAGTTTCCTCCCACATTCGAAAGACATTCAGTAGATGAACAGGACACTCTAAATTGGTCATAGGTGTGAGTGTGTAGAAGAATTACAGTGACACTCCGATTCCATGGGTAAAAATGGAGAAAAAGAGGTTGTGGATGGATGCATTTGGGTTATTCTCCTTAAGATCATAAACTCTGGAGACACTGGCATAGCTCCAGACTGCTTCCAGTCAAATACATCTGTAAACCTAGCTAGCATCTGTGGAAAGATGAACATTGCTTGGGTTTGTGAACTTGTTCACCTTCTGAGAAATCAAACTGGATTGACTTAAGAGTGTTCACTACTGTTTGCATCAGGGTCCTCATCAAAATGTGCAGCTGTAGACTGATCTCTAGAGAAGGTAGCTCCACAGTCATAATGAATAGGAGCACAGTCTGAGATTAGCTGACTGTAAAATACTCTTAGTTAAGGAAACCATATCAACTCTTTACATAGTAATAATCCAGATGTCTGCAGTGTCATGAAGTTTGTTTCTTTTTACTGAGAACTACACTACTGTACAAAATATGCGGGGACAGAGTATTAGGTCTGCCAAGGTGCCCGTATTATGTCTGCCAAGATGTCCGTTACCCCAGACGTCTCCTGCACTTAAAGGGCTTGGTTCTCCCATACATGAACCATGGCTAGCTTAAGCCAACAACAGATTCACAAGATGTAGGCTGAGGCATGTTTTTTTTAGATGCAACTGGATTTGATGAAGTGGGGGGGGGGTCAGCAATATCAGGATAGGGGAAAAAAACAATGACCAAAATAATACACTGACACTATTAAGGGCTGACTAAGGGTGGCAATAGTAGAAAATACAAACTGTGCCCCTGTGACACCCCTGCATTGGCCCAGTAATCAAGGAGCCTCGATCCTCACCACTGGCAATAGCAAGGGGATGTACACAATGGGAGGATGACAAGTACGCACACAGTAAAGTGCAATTTCCCTTAAGAGCACACAGAGAACACAGTCAGTCTGGGGATGGCTTCCCCTCTTTCTCCAGATCCCCAATAAGACTCCCCACTGGCACAGCTATAGGGTTAAGATCTCAGCTGAGGGGCCAAGCCAAGAACTCCAGCACACTCTCTGTCCAACCAGTGCTTCATGTCCCTGCCCAAGTAGCGGACACACATTTTGAGATCTGATTTATATGCAAACACACAAGACACTCCTGGGGAAAGCAGTCAGGTTTACTAGCTATGTCTCATTTTGCCCAGACTATAAAGTAGTTATCTCACTGCCACCAACCCCTACTTATCAGCTACTATAAGACCTTTACAAAGGGTGTCCAATCCTACTATGTAATGTTACTATTATTCAAATGGTAGTTTTGGCCAAGCACCAGGCTATTTAGGAGTGGCCTGTACAGTGTCACCAAATACATCTTAACTATGTCTCACAAATATAGGTTTAAATATATTTAATAATAAATAATAAAAGAATAAGATAATACTCAGTAAATCCAACACAGTTACTTCAGAGTTCAAAATCACAGGAAATACTTTAAAACAACATTGCAGGACAGTCTCAAATAAATACAGAAAACATCTAAACTAATCTTTACTATATTCCTATCTATATCTAAAAGAGATAGTTTGCCCTAAAACTTACTTACAGAGCAAGTGCAGATATTGATGAGTGGATGTTTCCAAGTCAAAGACAAAATACAAAATGCACAGTCTCTCTCTGAGAAAGTTATTAAATTAATATCAAACATTACTGCTGGGTTAGCCTGGATGACATCACTTTTTGTCACCTGCCTTCAGTTCCCAGGCTAAACAAAAACTTAACAGAATTTAACATCCCTGTGTGAGAAATACATACCTCTCAAATGGTTGCTTCCTACCTAGTAATTACTTTTCTTTCAAGACAACAGAAAAACTTCTCGCTCTAGACATTGTGTCTGTTTGCTGCATTGAAACTACCTTTTATAACAATCGTAAAGGACTTAATTTCAACTTATTTTCTTGAAGTTTTTTAAGTTAATCTTCTATGTTCCAGCAGGGTATGCTGTGGTTACATTTTTGAAGCTCAGTACATAACATACAGTTCTGTATCAATCATATTAATATTCACAAATGACAGAATTATTTACAAAATTCCAGATAGCTGGGCTGGAAGTATTTTCCCAATGTCACAGTCCCCACAATGGAAATAGGGCTAAACTGCATACAATACAGTAGAAACAGTTTAAAATGAGCTAAGCCTTCTTCTACAACCTGCACACAGTAGTAAACAACAACACAAAGTAATAGTACCAAGTAAAATTCACTTGTCCAAACGGTGCCAAAAAATCAGTTATATGCCCTTAAATCAAACAGAAACCTTCTAAAAGGGCATAAATACGCTTTTACTACCTGGAGATCCACCTTGTTAGAAATGGAAAAATCTCCACAGAAAATGTAAATAAAGTGATTTCCAATAAACTCGTAATTTACCAATAAAACAGCTATAGGAGTGTTAAATCTGTAATAAATATCAAATAAATGAAGAAAAAAAGTGAAAAAATGAATATTTTTTCAGTCAGAATTTCCAAATGAAGCACTTAATAGAAACAGGGGACCTATTGTTCATCTAACACCACAGAATTTCAAATTCCAAGCACATGTCATAGAACACTTTTTAAGCAGCTACGGAGTTTTCTGATTAGTATTAAGCATACAAATACAATAGTAAGTTATAATTCACAGAAGAATTAACAGCAGTAGTAATTAAGATGTATATTAAAATACTGTGTGTGTGTGTGTGTGTGTGTGTGTGTGTGTGTGTGTATATATATATATATATATATATATATATATATATATATATATATATATATAAAATACATAGATGGATCTATGTTGTTACATCTGAAGCACGTTTAATCGAAACTAACTACAGCAAACTCACTTTCGCGAAAGTGCATTTTAGCAAAAATGCACTTGCGTGAAAAAAAAACACGCAACTTAGCTGTACTGTGACCTAAGCAATGATTTGCTTAGTTGTACAATCAACAGTACATGTTGATGTACAACTAAATCTACTTGCAAACTGAGTGTTTTTTTTTTTTTTTTTTTTTGCAAAAGTGCATTTAGTGAGCTCGCTGTAGTAAGTTTCGATTTAAAGTACTTTCAATGTTCAGACTAGGACCCATATATTTTTTAAAATTTTTTTTTATTTACAGTTTGTTACCAGGATAGTCCCAGTGGGCCAAAAACTTTTCAATGGAGTACCGGGGTGAAAAGCTCCAAGACAGTTAAAAACTTAGACATATACCAACAAAATGTTACATAGTTTAAAAAAATTATAGGATACAATGAAATTTAAAGACTTCTATATGAAAAGAAACATACAATGGTGGAACTTGCTCTACAGTGCAAGCAAAGGTAGTACCAATACACAAGTAAAACAGCAGAGGCAGTGAAACTTCACAAGCCATTTTTGTTTTTGAACTTCTGAGAAAGGTAATTCAGGGTTATAAGCGTAACAAGTGTAAGAGTATTTAAGGAAGAAGTAAGGCGTGAAGATATACAGGGAGATAAGGTGGAAAATAAATACTAGGGATCAGGGTTATAGTTGAGAGAATGGGAATTGAGAAGAGAGGTAGGGAAAATGCCTCCCTGTGCCCCCCCCCCCACCCTTACTTTATTATTCTCACTCCGAGATCGCACTACAGTGGGGAAAAGGGAATTTTCCCATATCCGCACTGTAGTCCTATCTACGAAACAGGCACACATACATGGAAGCGTTTGTCGATGTTAAGCGCTTTCGCGTATGTGTGTTCGATGTTTTGTGATTTGGACATATGCTAGTCGAGCATGTGTCTGGATCCCATATAGATAGATATATATATATATATATATATATATATATATATATATATATATATATATATACACACACACACACACACATATATATATATATATATATATATACACATAAACACACACACACACACACGTATATATACATATATATACACACACACACACACACACACACGCATATATATATATATATATATATATATATATATATATATATATACATATATAGGGCTATGACATTTCACAGAAAATCCATTTCGCTGAAAATTTCCGACACAGGGTCCAAATCGCCGAAAATCCATTTCGACGAAAATAGTTCTGACAGTGTATCTGCCCTGTTCCCCACTGTAGTGCGATCTCGGAGTGAGAATATTAAAGTAGGGGTTTGTGGGGGGTGTAGCCCCCCACCCAGTACAGTTTAATATAGTCTAGTATTGTTGTCTATTGAGCAGTCCCTATTAAAATGGTTAGTAAGTAGTTTATAACCTGTGTAGGTGGGGGGGCTGTGCCCCACCCCCACTTTAATATTGGTTCCTGGACTTTGTCAACTCAAATGCTCTGGAATAAATTGTCTGTACCCCCACAAGAGGCTCAAATCTCCTAGACATAGTACTCACCAACATGGGAAGTTAATGCACTCCCCCCTCTGTGATGTCTTCCCTGGTAAGGCTGGACCATAAACCGTCTCATTCGAAGCAACAAATTGGCTTGACACCCCCAAATGAGCAAAAAAAAAAAAAAAACTTTTTCAAAACAAACTTCAGACTACTAAGCAATGGTATAAAACACCCCGCACTCACCGACAACAAAGACTCCTATGTAAAGCTGCACTCAATATGCCCTGTACAAACACCTAAGCAGCTGTATGGACTCAGCTATACCTGACGGAATCAAAACCAAATCCTCATGAAAAAAACAAGGCACCCTGACAGAACTCAAGTATTAAAAAGGTTATATAACAAGAGGAAGAAACTGATGTCCAAGAATAAGAGGGGACTGCCTCAGCAAAGGAATTCCTTCTCAGCTTGAACAAGCAAATTCGAAAGCTAGCAAAATCCTCTAAAGCCAAGTATGAAGCTAAAATAGCAGCCCTAACAAAAGATAATCATAAGACATTCTTTAATTATGTCTGAAATCTGAAAGGGAATGCCCAGCTATGTGCAGAACTGGTAACAGATACTGCACTGGAGGAAATCGCTAATCTGCTAGCTGACAGATTTGTCACAAACTTCACTGTCCTGGCCCCACCGGCCATACCCCAAAGCAAACCAGGCACCAGTCCTCTGCCTAGTATCTCTAAACATCAGGTCTTATCTGTGCTCGCCAAGTCCAAATACATGGCCTCAGCGGATCCAGATACTATCCCAGGATGCTTATTAAGCAATCTAATACAGGACTTGGCATACCCACTCAACATTTTCTTTAACCATAGCCTGAGAAATGGCTTTGCCGCAGTGGACTGATGAAAAGCAGCAGTAATTCCCTTGTACAAAGGGGGACTATCAACAGATCCAGGAAACTACAGACCCATAAGTCTAACCAGTCTCATCTGCAAAGTCATAAAAAGAATCATCATGGACCTTATCAACAAGGAATAAGGCGACCTTCAAACTCTACACCCAACCTGGTTTGGCTTCTTTAAGGGTAGTTTGTGCTTATTAAACTTAGTAGATTTCTTCGTCAAAGTCGCCAAAAACCCTGGAGGAAGGTAAGATAGTGCACACCACCTATCTTGACCTGGCCAAGGCTTCTGATACATTTCCCCTCAGGAATTATTGAAAAACTCTCTCAACTGGGGATTAACCCTTGCATCACTAGATGGGTAGCCTTGCACCTCTACCAGTAGATCGATCACCAGTAGCATACCACAAGTTATTGCACTGGGCCGTTTACTATTTGGAATCTACTTGGAAGTCCAGGCTAAATTAGACAGCCTTTAGCTCACTAAGTTCAATGAAGACTGCAATTTGGGTGCAATTACGGAGTCTACCAATGATGTTAACATACTACAGGAATAGCTACACAGACAAATGACTGATACCAAAACCATGGTCTAATACTAAACACAAAAAAGTGCATTATTATTCCCTTTGGCAAAGTAGAATTGCCTGCTAACTGCAGTACTGACAACACCCCCCCTTAAACTCAAACCCAATGGTGCAAGACCTGGGAACACAGGTAGACAGCAACCTAAACTTTGACCACCAAGTTTCCATGGTGGCAAGCAAAGTATTCTAAGTTGCGCACCTCATAAGTAAGGGCATCGCATCCAGATCTAAGGATGTTATAGGTTCATAGGTAGGTACTAGGCTATCTGCCCGAAGGCATTTATAAGCCTAGCTGGAATGTGTTGGCTTTCGCTGCCCTCTTAGATTAGTTCCCTGTACCGCTGTCCAGCAGAGCCATTGAAGTGATTCCTGGGGTAAAGTTTGTTTCCCATCCACTCATCAAGGTTGGTCTTGAAGAGGGTTAGCGAGGAGCTCTGCCTAATGTAGATTGGAATCTTGTTCCAGAGCATGGGAAGTCTCTGGGACAGGAATCTAGCCCTCCAGCAAGACCTATTTATTGTTGTGGTGAGGTTTAGATCACTGCATGTGGCTTGAGGGGATATGGTTTTCTTTAGGTGAAGCATGTCCATCAATTCTGGGTTGGACACGGCCTTGTACGTCAGGCAGAGATCACCTCTGAGAAGGCGGTATGCAACCGAGTGCAGCTGGAGTTTCTTCAGTTGAACTGCATAGGGCATCTGCTAGAGGCGAGTGATCCTCTTGGTGAGGTACTTCTGAGGTCTTTCCAGTTGTTGCAGGTGTCTTGTAAGGCACATCCCAAATGGGGCATTGTACTCTATGATGGGTCTGATGAGTGATACGTAGAGGGGCCCATTGACATCTTTCGATCTGGATGCAAACCCTTTTGTGATTAGGTGGGCCTCATAGAAGGCTTTTCTAACCACTTTGGCAATGTGATTATCAAGGGAGAGGTTACTATCTACTTGGGTCCCTAGATCCTTTATTACGTCTTCCGTATTTAGGGTGCTACCACCTATGTGGTAGTTTGTGGGTACTTTGTTTTTTCCAAAGGGGATGACTATGCACTTTTTGGCATTTAACTTGCGGCCATGGTTTTGACACCAGGTATCTGTCTCAGTGAGACCCTTTTGGAGGATGTTTGTGTCAGCCGGACAGTCAATTATAGTCCCTAGTTTGCAGTCGTCTGCGAACTTGGTCAGCCATAGTCCTCCTGTGCTTGCCTGTACCTCTGAGAAGTATATGCCAAACAGGAGGGGTCCTAGGACTGAGCCCTGAGGAACGCCACTTGTAACCGGTTTAGAGTCAGACCTAGCTCCTGCAACTCTTACCACATGGGTTCTATCCGTGAGCCAGTTGGCAACCCATCTCGTGACATAGGGGTTTATGTTCAGGCTGGTGAGCTGGTCTATTATACTTGAGTGGGGAATGGTGTTGAAGGCCTTTGCGAGGTCTAGGTAGGCTGTGTGACCACCTTTCCCTCATCTATAGCCTTGGTAACTGTCTCAAAGAAGTCCACCAGGTTTAGGAGCATGATCTGCCCTTAAAGCCGAACTGGGTAGGGTCCAGTGTTTGGAGGTTTCCTATGTCTCTATTAATGAGATCCATGATGATGCGCTCCACAGCTTTTCAGACGAAGCTAGTCAGGCTTATAGGGCGATAGTTCCCGGGGTCCATTGTGGCTCCACTATTGCGGAGCAGAATAGCCATTGCTGTGTGCCATTCTGTTGGCACTTAGCCTGTAGAGAGGCTGAGTTTAAACAGTGTGTTTAGGTGAGGGGTTAGTTCATCTTTGAGCTTGTGTAGGACGCAGCCCGGGACACCGTCCGGTCCCACTGATGCTGTGTTTTTGGCTTTGGAGAGGGCCGTTTTAACCTGAGTGTCTGTGATTTCAGGGGCATTACATTCTTCTGGTATAAATCGTAAAAAACTTCTTTATTCACATAAACGAAAAACGGATAAGCGCTTTCACATGCTCAACGCATGCTTCATCAGATCGATTAAACTAGATATTCAACTTCCTTTTATACATAAAACTCACCAATCATGTCCTCTAGCTTAATTGGTAATTAAATAATTTGTAAAACACCTAAATGTTCATGACCAATCTATTTCACATTTCAGCTGTGAGTCTTAAAGCAGTATATATTATTTACATTCATTCAAACAAATAACATCAGATCTAGCGCTGTTTATAATGAAGTTTTATTATAAGTTTATATTTTTCAGTTAATATTTACAGTTTCAATTTTAGTTACATATATTTATATATTTATATATGCATATTTGCATATTTTTACTAAATCATAGTATAATATATTAATTCTGACAAAATATTACTAACTATAAGTAGAATTTTTAATTCTAATTACAAGAATTGTTAGCAATCAATGAATAGCTACTATTTTATAGTTAGGCAGTCATGAATTTATATATTTATAATTTATATATTTATAATTTAATTTTGTCTAGCTATAACATTTGACAGACATTCTATTTTTGCACTTATATTTGGCAGGATGTAACAGTTAATTTTCTTATATTGCAGAGAGCTCATATAGAACTAGTGAGTGTTATACAGATCCTGAGTCCATATGTCAATATTTTACACTTACTAAGATCTATGCATATATATTTGAGATGTTATCATATTTAAATTAGTGCCGGTTGAAGCGTACTATAGGTAAACAGTCAGCTAGTTTGTTAATGCAGTGGAGAAGGAGCTGAACATTTAAAAGTATATCACGTATTAGAAAGGAAGTAGGAATTTAGTAATACAACTATTTCTTGCTCAAGTAGTTGTTCTTAGTAATGCGAGGTGAGAGGTGAGAGTTATGAGATATGAACTAAGACATCAAGAAGTTAACGGAATGAGGTTGGCTTTGATTATAGTTATTAATGCTTTAAACACTGTGCTCAGGTTAATCGCTTATAAGTGATTGATGTTTCATGGTGGAAAGGTGGAATAATGCTCTATTAATGCAGCTAATGCACTTGTTTTTAAGTTGTTCTTTGTATCTGTTTACTGTCGTTGACAAGATCTGGCGTTAACATGTTTTAGATGGATTCAAAATGTTATACTAAGGTTTTACAAATGTTTTAACAGTTTTACTATAAGTATATATCATACATACAAACATGCTTTTAATAACTTTTATACACACACAAGAAGTGGCTAGATCTGATGTTATTTGTTTGAATGAATGTAAATAATATATACTGCTTTAAGACTCACAGCTGAAATGTGAAATAGATTGGTCATGAACATTTAGGTGTTTTACAAATTATTTAATTACCAATTAAGCTAGAGGACATGATTGGTGAGTTTTATGTATAAAAGGAAGTTGAATATCTAGTTTAATCGATCTGATGAAGCATGAGCATGTGAAAGCGCTTATCCGTTTTTCGTTTATGTGAATAAAGAAGTTTTTTACGATTTATTCTCGTGGTGTATCCTGACAGTTTTTGCTGCTACAAGTGCTGTTGTTTGTTTTGCTGCAAGGATACTTTGGGAGTCAACGATATTTTTATATTTTTCATTCTTTTTCTGTTTGTATCGTTTGCTCCACGCAATGGAGAATACTGAAATCGAATTGGACTACAATCCTGGAGGGGGACTGAATGTTTTGAATATTGATGCTTTTTTGCCACATAAAAGCAACCCATTGCTGAATTTGAATTTCTCGGAAAGAGTGAGTAATTTGAATACTTCAAATGTGGGGGAGGAAGACATGTCCAAATTTTATGACCTAACTAGAGACTTGGAAAATAACCTCTACAAGCTTCAGAGGTTATCATGGCAACGCAAACATTTACAAGCCTGTAAACATTTTAAGGTAATACCCAGAGGGATGCGCGTCCTATGTATGCCAACTTATGGACAGCTCTATCCCAGTTTGCTTAAAAAGTGGCAAGAGTTGAATTTAGAAATTGGTTTTAAATACATTGACTTGCTATTAGAACATTTTGATCCAATTGAAACTGAGCTACAGAAAAACACTGATCGTGCTTATCGAGAAATCACAGACTGTTTCAAATCTGAAGCATGTATCAGGAAGTTTAACAACATGTCTATGCAAATCAATATATATAGTGAAAAACTTCAAAGAATAAAAGAAAAAAAGTTAGCAAGAGATGTTCAAGACTTTGCGACTAGTAACATTTTTGTATGGCCTAGAACTCATGCTGTGAACTCAACCAACAGTGACTATCGGTCACAACCAGGTGAACGTGAAACAGTGAGAGCTCACTCTTCAAATTTGCATGTAGTGTTGAGACGGGTGAAGTGAGAAGACAACAGCGTTTGGATGAACCGAGCCTTTACACTCCACCGCCGAACCAACAGGCCTTGATGCAAGCTGAAGAAGCTGAAAGGACAGGTGCAATCAAACGCACCTCAGCGGCTGTGGATACCATTATTGGAGCCCCTTTTCCGATAAAACAAGGCCGATTCAACAGGGGAAGGTCAACAAGCCGGGGACCAAGAAAAAGGAAATACTCACAAGACAGGTATGGACAGCAGAAAAGAACTGTGAATTGACTGGACTTGTCTTTAATTATTCTGATATTGTTCTATCTAGCTCAGATTTGTCCTTGTTGAACAAAGGGTTGAATTTCATACCAGCGCAGCCCAGCAGGCTGAATGAAACACTAATTGACTTGAGACTCTTTGCAAGAAGGGTAGCATTGAAGCTGTTTTTCTCTGACAAGAAGAGAATTGATGAGATTGAAAATTGTAATAAATTTAACAGCTTCAAGAACAAAAGCAATTTCTCTCCACCACTACCAGCCATGGTAGAATGTTTTATTAAAGCTTGTGACAATGATTTCTATGAAATATACTCATCAAGGAAAGTTAAGAATAGATTTTGTAATTTAAATAAAGATGAGCAGGAATCATTGCATAATTTGAAGCATAATGAAAATATTTTAATTACCTCAGCTGATAAGGGAGGGGGTGTAGTGTTATTAAATAAAACAGAATACATTGAAATTATAGAATGTTCCCTTAGAACAACGAATAGTTATAATGAATTGACTATTGAGAGGGTCAATAAAATAATTAATGACATCAGGGACAATCTATATGATTTATTGATGTGTCGTCAGATAAGCAGAGAGATGCATGATTTTTTATGCATTAAAGAACCAACTATACCGAGACTGAAAGGTCTACCAAAGATACATAAAGAAGAGAGACCTATACCAATGAGGCCTATAGTCTCTGGAAGGAACTGGGCGACTTATAATATTTCCATTTTTTTAGAAAAAATGCTCAGACCCTTAGTAGATAGAGTACCTACTATACTAAGAGATACACAAAATCTGCTAACTGACATAGACATGATACCATCAAATCAGATATCACAAAACGGGATATATTTAGTGACACTAGATATTTGCAATCTGTTTACTTGTATACCTAACGAGTATGGCTTGCAAGCTATTCGTGACATTATGCTGGTGAATAATGAGTTTTCCAAAGATAGACAAACGCTTATATCTCAATTACTTGACTTGGTTTTATACAATAATCTCTTCATTTTTAATAATCATTATTATTTACAAACATGGGGTGTCGCGATGGGCACCCCATGTGCTAACTCTTACGCAAACTTGGTCCTATACTTCTGGGAGAAGACATGTTTATTTGAAAATGAATGGATGAGAAAAATTATTTTTTACAGAAGGTTTGTCGATGATGTAATACTGTTCTGGAAGGGGACCGTAGAAGAATTAAAATTATTTGTTGACTTTTTAGAATCAACAACAGATTTTTTAAAATTTACATATGAATGTTCTCAAGATAATATTAATTATCTAGATGTGAATCTGTATTTTGATAAAAACAGGAAGTTGATCTCCCGGATTTTCAGAAAGAAATGCTGGAAAAACAATGTATTGGAGCATACTAGTATGCATCCTAGACACACCTTTGCAGGAATAGTGAAAGGACAATTTATGAGATTAACTAAATTGTGCAAAGATCCTTGTATATTAGTAGAGGAAGCAGATTTTATGACTCAAATGTTTTTAGAAAGAGGTTATGGACCTAATTTGATTAATGAATTAAGGAATGTTAGCATACCCCTAGAGTTAAATGATAGTTCAATAGATGAAATGAAGAAGATAATAGGACGAACGAACAAGGTAACTAAAAGGAGAGGTTATACAGCAGAGTATAATAATGAATATGGTAATAAGGACAGAGTAACTTACGTAATGAAATACACCAATGACAGTGAGCATATTAGGAGTATTATCACAAAGAATTGGAACATTCTGACTTTGGCAGAAGATATTAGACTAGTGGTTGGTGAGAAACCAACTTTTGTATTTAAAACATGTGATAATCTGAAAGAAATTTTCTCTAGAACTTTAGACATCAAAATTGATAGAACACATGATACAGTAGGCACTTTTCCCTGTAGGAAATGTAACATGTGCAAATACATAAATCATGTACAGTGTTATAGACACCCAAGGGGGGTTTTTGAGTTCAAACCAAAGACATATGCTGACTGCAACAGTAGCAATTTAATATATATGGCGAACTGCACCTCCTGTGAAGCCTTTTATATTGGACAGACTAAAAGAAGAATGAAAGAGCGCATTTATAACCACACTTATGATATACGTAAAAGAGTTGAGATCAATGCTTTAGCAAAGCATATTATTAATAATCCTACCCATGAATTTAAATTTAGAGTCCTTCAACTAGTGGAGATAAGCAAAAGATTAGGTGATAATGTGAACCGACTCTTAGAGACCGAATTAAATTGGATTTTCAGAACAGGAGCTCATAAAGAACCAGGGCTGAACAATTCTGTTTCTTTGAGACCTATACTTGAGAAAAGGTAGTAGTTGGTAATTAGACTTTGAGAAATAATTTGTGGGTTGAATAAATAGAGTGGAAATTAATTATAAGTCTGTTTATAATGAAGTTTTATTATAAGTTTATATTTTTCAGTTAATATTTACAGTTTCAATTTTAGTTACATATATTTATATATTTATATATGCATATTTTTACTAAATCATAGTATAATATATTAATTCTGACAAAATATTACTAACTATAAGTAGAATTTTTAATTCTAATTACAAGAATTGTTAGCAATCAATGAATAGCTACTATTTTATAGTTAGGCAGTCATGAATTTATATATTTATAATTTATATATTTATAATTTAATTTTGTCTAGCTATAAAATTTGACAGACATTCTATTTTTGCACTTATATTTGGCAGGATGTAACAGTTAATTTTCTTATATTGCAGAGAGCTCATATAGAACTAGTGAGTGTTATACAGATCCTGAGTCCATATGTCAATATTTTACACTTACTAAGATCTATGCATATATATTTGAGATGTTATCACAACGACGTATATTTAAATTAGTGCCGCATGACGATTAGCGTCATATGACGGGTTGAAGCGTACTATAGGTAAACAGTCAGCTAGTTTGTTAATGCAGTGGAGAAGGAGCTGAACATTTAAAGTATATCATGTATTAGAAAGTAAGTAGGAATTTACTAATACAACTATTTCTTGCTCAAGTAGTTGTTCTTAGTAATGCGAGGTGAGAGGTGAGAGTTATGAGATATGCCCGCAACTAAGACATCAAGAAGTTAACGGAATGAGGTTGGCTTTGATTATAGTTATTAATGCTTTAAACACTGTGCTCAGGTTAATCGCTTATAAGTGATTGATGTTTCATGGTGGAAAGGTGGAATAATGCTCTATTAATGCAGCTAATGCACTTGTTTTTAAGTTGTTCTTTGTATCTGTTTACTGTCGTTGACAAGATCTGACGTTAACATGTTTTAGATGGATTCAAAATGTTATACTAAGGTTTTACAAATGTTTTAACAGTTTTTACTATAAGTATATATCATACATACAAACATGCTTTTAATAACTTTTATACACACACAAGAAGTGAGCGCTAGATCTGATGTTATTTGTTTGAATGAATGTAAATAATATATACTGCTTTAAGACTCACAGCTGAAATGTGAAATAGATTGGTCATGAACATTTAGGTGTTTTACAAATTATTTAATTACCAATTAAGCTAGAGGACATGATTGGTGAGTTTTATGTATAAAAGGAAGTTGAATATCTAGTTTAATCGATCTGATGAAGCATGCGTTGAGCATGTGAAAGCGCTTATCCGTTCCTTGTCTATGTGAATAAAGAAGTTTTTTACGATTCATTCTCGTGGTGTATCCTGACAGTTTTTTGCTGCTACAAGTGCTGTTGTTTGTTTTGCTGCAAGGATACTTTGGGAGTCAACGATATTTGTATACTTTTTATACTTTTTATTCTTCTGGTATAGTTATGGGCCCTTTTGGGGGTGGGGGTGAAGTTTGCATTGAACCTGTCTGCCAAGATGTTGGCTATATCGGTCGGTTCAGTGTATTTTGTACCATTCTGCACTATGAGCAGATCTGAGAATTGCCACTTAGATTCTTGACATAGCTAAAGAATGCCTTGTAGTTATCTTTGGAGTCCATGGCAATTTTTCTTTCGAAGCTAGCCTTGGATGATTTTATGAGGGATCGTAGTTTCTTGCTAATACTGATCAGGGATGTCTTCCCTTCTTGGGATTTTACTCTTTTCTGCACTAGTTTCCTCCTTCTATTGTACAGCTTGTTTACGGCAGGGGTCCACCAGACTGGCTTCCTTTTCTTGGAGGAGTGAGTCTTGGTTTTGTTTGGGATAGCACGATCCATGTATTCTTGTAGGTGCCTATAGAGTGCATTAGTAAAGGATTTTGCAGCTTGGACAGCATTATCCTTTAGCATGGGGGCTTTGAAACTTCTCACCTTGGTCTTAAGTAATGTGAAGTTTGCTTTTGAAAAGTTTTTCACGGTGGTTTCTTTGACCGGGGGTGGTGGCGAAATGTGGATATCCAGAGTGATTAGTTTATAGTCAGATCTAACCAGCAAGGGGTTGACCTCCAGTGTGGAACACCAGTCGCCCATGTTGGTAATGACCTGGTCCAATATGTTGTCACCTCTGGTGGGGGTGTTGACCAGTTGAACCAGGGTGTTTGAGTTTATAAATTCTAGGAAATGTTGGGCAAGGAAGTTTGTACTTGAGTAGTTCTCCCAGTTAACGTTTGGGTAATTGAAATCACCCAATATCAGGGTGTTTGATAGGACTTTTATGTTTCCAGGAATGTGGAGTGGGGGTCCTGGGACATGGTGGGTGATCTGTAGCAAGCTATAATTTTAATTAGCAGTTTTGCCTCTTGTTAGTTGCACGTGGATGATCTTTGAAGCATCGTGCTGTGCCACTAACCTGGAGGTGTGGGTATCCTTGATGAATATGGATACTCCCCCGCCTTTTGTATTTCGGTCAAGGTTTTGTGGCCAAAATGTATGGTATGAGTTGTAGCCTGGTAGTGCTGGGGTGCTCTCTGGAGTCTTAAACCACGTTTCTGTTACTGCACATATATCAATTTTCTCCATACTGAGGAGTGCCTCGAGTGCGTGCATTTTGAGGTTTAGATTTCTGGCAATGAGTAGCATTACCCTGCGTGTTTTGTTACTTGTGCTATTTACGGCGGTGGGTTTGTCTTTTCAGCCTTGCCTAAAAAAGGCACTATGGGGGTGGCAAGAGCCTTGGCCAGTATTTGAAAGCCTAAGGGTGACAGGTGCAAGCCGTCTCTAGCGAAGCGGCGTGGCTTGTCGAGCATGTCATCCCAGGCTGACAGACACTGGATCCCCTTTGAATGACACCAGAAGTTTAGCCAATTATTGAAATTGATCATTTTTTCTCTATACCGTGGTATCATTCTTGGTGAGGGCAGGATGCTACTCAAGGTCAGGGTCATACCGGCCCAGGCTATGTGATCAGAGAGCTCCTCCATGTCTCTTTTCATGTAGTCCAGCTCAGGTCATTCACACCAACATGGACAATGACAGAGTCATATTTGTACTTGTTCTGGAGTGACCTGAGTGCTTGTGTTATGCGGTGGATCCTAGCACCCGACAGGCAGCTAACAGTAACCTTCTCCTTGTTTAGCCTAGTGAGTGGGACGTCAGTGTGCCTGACTATAGAGTCACCTATTACTAGTATTTTATTTTGCCTTAAGGGCTGTGATTGTGTGGCACACTGGTTTTGTGAAGTATGTGTTTCATGGTTTGTGTTGGGGAGTGGAGGTTGCTTGGATGTCTGCTTTGGAGGTCTCTGTTGCTTTTGCAGATTTTTATTTAGAGCCTCCGAGTATGTTTTCATGTATTTATGTGAGTTATTTGCCGGTGCTGGTTTCATAGGTCTATGTGAGACTGGTTGTGTGATGCAAGTAATTCCCTTCTTGTCTTGACTGCCTGGTCCAGTCTTGGGTTGACAGAGCTTAGCCTCCAGTTTGGCAGCATAACTGCATCTCTCGCATGTATTAGTGTTTGGTGGAAGGAGAAGAAGGTTGTCTGTGTACATGAATGAGGCAATTGTAGCACCACTAGACTCAACCCTCATCAGACACTAACAGAGCACAATGCTCCCTTTTGCATGTACCTCACCAGACACTGCAGCAGTTGAGGAGACCACAGAAGCTCCTCAACAAGAAAATACACAGCCTCCAAATGTCTGCTGACATTTTTATATGCTATATGTTATAAATTTTACATACTATAAAGATTAACAAAAATATTCGGACCTCTTCTACACAGTGCCCTTCTTCTCACCACTTTGAGTTTTATTTATTTAGAGATTTTTTTTTTTTTTTTAACTTTTCCCCTAATGTCTTTAGTTGCTCCTCCATTAATAAACTTAGCAGTGTTCACAATATTTTGTACTGGGCTCTGGGATGAACTAGATCAGGCACTTAAGCATTTTTAAAGATCTATATGCCTATTACAAACAAATCCTGTATTTTGTTGGTATTTTCAAATTATTATCAATTGTACAAAAGGACATTTTTTATCACAAGGTACTAAGCAGATGCATTTTCTCTGGCATGACTATTTACTCCGATTTTTCAGAAACACTGTATGCAACTTACACAAGTGAATAAAAATGTGGGAGATATGTAGAAGCATTATATCAGCTACATCAGTGATCTGGCTGGCATGAGACCTGTGCTACTTACTCTTATAAAAAGAAAGCCATTACTTGCAGAAAAAAATTTGTCAGTGAAGGTGGATGTTGAAGATGAAAAAAACAAAATGTAATGATTTATTCTTACAGTGACCCTCCCAGAAGATGACACTGTTACCTTCTAGATGCACATGACTGCTACTGTCAATGCACGTGTACTGCCATTTGCTGAATGACCAATAACAGTTGCAGTTTAAAAGTTTACATGCAAGTGAAAGGCATGATGGGTCACTTTAAGTAGTTTCTACAATGGTATAAACTGATGTACCTCTACAGATTGTTTTATTTCCACAATATGTCATTATGCTGCAACAGTAATAGGATTAGCAACCATATTCCCAACAGAAAACACCTGCATTCTACCAAATACATGTTGGACAACACCAACAAGGATTAAATGAGTTAACTTCTAGCTTTCAGCTAAACTTCAGTCATGAATTCTTCACAGTAAACATTAAAAAAATCTGTTCAACATTCTCCTTCTGTTAAGTTGCATTATTTACAGTTAATCATGCAAATATTTAAAGGAATAAAAGATCAAAGTTCTCAAGCTATGCTCTGCACAAATACTTACAAAACGTATCTTTTCTTTCATTTCTTGGTCAACAATTGCTCCAATGCCAATATTCATTAGCCCAGATTTAATCTCTTCTTCCACCTAAAACAAATAAATACATTAACGGCACATTTTTTTTACTGATTTTAGCTAAAACTGAGATTAGAAAAAAAAATTGAGTCATTTACTTGCATCATGAAAGTACAACTGTGTAAGTAAACTTAACAAAACAGCACATGTTCTAACAGCTCACTACTGCAGTAGCCTTAAGCTATATGAGATGTCCTGTCAAGGACTGGATCCACCAGCCAACTTCTAAAGCTTTAGGTCACCTCCTATATACCAGAACCCCCGCCCAGAATGAGGGAAGAGGATAATTCTAGTGGCTAGGGAGTCAAAAGTTGAGAGCTTTCTTGTCTCAGGAGGAGGCTAGAGCCCTGACAAATGGGATATGTATTAACAAAAATTCCACACCCTGGCAAAAAAAAAGGTGGTGGGGGGAATAACGGAATGAATGGCTACTTCAGTAGTGATCAAATCAAACATCTACTGTTAATGTAAGCTTACACAACTAATAGAATCATTAGATAACTGCTACAGTAGCCATAAGCTATACAGGAAGAGTACCAGAGCTTAGGACAACAAATGAGGCAGATGAGTTAGCATCAGGGTACCCACAAGAGAAAAGTCCTAATAAGCCTGCACTGGGCCTATAGAAAAAAAATCCAATCTGGGAGCTTGGAAAGGATAAGTGCAGAATACCAAGTTATTGTTTGTAGAAATTTTCTACAGTCCACACTATTGTAATAGGTCACAGAAAGTAGCTATAACACTGGAAGAGTAGGCCCTACCTTTCCTTTGTAGTGATTTGTTACTGTGAGAAGACTAACACATAGTAGCATGAGACAAAAATTTACAAATTGTCTGATTAGACACTAGTTATATTTACATGAGACAAACATGTAATAATAAACACTCATGAAGGTTTTAATCCTGTCATTGCAGTATCTGAGTTGCCAAATGACATCCAGTGCAAATAAAAACTCTTTCTCCTTTACTTTAATGATTGGTAAACAAAACAAAAATAGGGAGTGTGATGATATGAGGTACTGTTACCTGTGCCCGGGAGAGTAGGGCAGTGCATTTGTAACATATACCAGCATGGCTAGTTAGAGGTTTGTAGAGAGTTTTATGTCATCTGACTATCACACTGATTTGTACAGATGTTTGTGTTAAAAATATATTTGTAAATTTGCTTGTGTTAAAAATGCATCAACAGTGGGTTCTGCTGGACAGAAGAGAGATATACATGTATGTCAGACAGTATTATTATTATTATTATAACTGATTAAATGTACATGTTTTAACAGAAAATTCTGGAAGGGAAGAGGTTAATCTCAGTCCAGCTAATTTTGAAAAATAGGTTAAAAATTAAATGGGTTGGTTTAGTCATAAGAGATTTTATCTTACAGGTCTGATTGCAGCTAGAGGCAAAAATGTCTGGGAAAAAAACAGGACTAGGAATCTTACAGTATTGTCCTTAGGGGTGAACTAATTGCTACCCTGGAAGGGTGGAAGTTTTTGAAATTGTTTTATAGCTTTCAAATGCTGCAACTGATCTTGGCAAAGCTCTGGGTGTGTACTGTATCAGAGTCAGGTGACCAGATGTGATGTAATTCTATAACCAGCACTGAGAGGCTTTTTTAGATATTAGTGAGAGGTATGATGGAACTCTCACAGCAGCACTTTCATCTTTGGAACCTGACAGGAAAGCGCTCTCACAGAAACCTCAACCAACCTCACTCATCTTGCCTTGCTGTATTAAGCAACTCAACACTCATCATCTTGCCTTGCTGTAGTAAGTAACCTAACTAGGTAACAGTAATTCTTTAGTCAGTCAGAAAAATATAGTGAAATTAGTTAAGTATTGTTTTTCTGCATCTTTGTGAATCTATCCAGCTGTGTTATTTTTTTATATCTCCTATGACTGAAACTCTGGTGTTTATTGTAACTAGATATTCAGTATTGTCATGTACTTTATTTATTATTAAATATTTTTATACCTTTCATTGTTGCTGGTCTTTTAGAGAATCCTTTTAACATCTTAAGAGTACTTATACTTATTTTAGTGACACTGTGAACACTCTTAAAAACTTTGCTGCATTGGTCAAACTCTACCATTTGTATTAGTATTAATTTTACTCAGTATACCTGGCTACTGTTGTTAAGAGCCTTAGAGCAGCTGACTGGTGGCAGTGTAATTACCTTATAGTCTGGGTATGGGGGCCACACCTGGTAAATATGTGCCAGTCTTTCCTATGTGTGTGTGTGAAAATCAAATATCCAAGTAAGTGTGTTAGCTACTTGGAACAGGGACACAGAGCTCCAAAGTGGTCAGTCTGGAGTCTTATTTGGGGCCTGCAGAGAGACAGACAGTCCATCTCCAGGTCTGGAGGGTACTTCTTGTGTGCTCTTAAGGGAAATTGTGCTTGGTGCAGAGAGCTGCATCTGAAAGTACTGTGTGTACCCATTTTTGTTCCTAGTGGCTGTCCTTCACAGGTGTCAGTGGTGAGGATTCAGGCTCCTTGATTACTGGCCAGAGTAGGGACAGTCACAGGGAGATGAACAGCCTAGCTACAAAAAGTCTGAATAGACCTTAGGCATGTAGGAATGATCTGCCCTAAATGTAACCATATTCTTCAGGCAAATGAGATGCGAGTAACTTAACATAAAAGCTTGTGAAGCAGTTGGATGAGCAGGTTTAAAGGACACATACACACACACACACACACACACACACACACACACACACACACACACACACACACACACACACACACACACACATATTATTATTACATATTAAAATCCTAAGAGGAAGCCACCAGTGATTTAGGTAGGTGGACAAGTAAAACTTCTTTACAAAAACTGTTTCACTTGCCAAAGAATAGAAAAGGTTGGTCTCAGGGTAGACAACAGGTATGACAATGTTTTGAATCTTGATATAAGAGCAAGAAAGGCCAAAGGACAATAATTTACCAAACACTAGAGAACCGGAAGTGTTAAGGCCTTAAATGGGCCTGGTTCTAGGAATGGCACCAACTAGAAAATCTATTCCACACACCCATGCATGATTTTCTAGTAGAACGTTTATTTTCCTCCCTTAATACCTACTGCACATCCTGAGACAAAAGCTCCATTAAAGGTCTCACAGATCTGTATCATTCAGGCACTCAAGTGATGAAAATGCGAGATGGGTTGTATCAAACAACCCCTGTCTTGTATAAGTCCATGCTGTGAAGAAGCTTGTGGTAATTCCCCTTGGCCTTGCTCAAAAGAAGCAAGTGCAGCAGTGTAAGTAAACTTACAATAATGGAAGATATTCAAATTACCACTGATGCGATTGTCTAAACAATATGAGTACTATCCTGCATAAAATACAACAGCTATCTAGCTTCTAAATTGTCACGGCACCTTCCTCGCATCCAAACCATTAGATGGCTTGAGCTGACTAAAAATCAGGTTTGGGTGCCAAGTCCTTCAGAGAATTCATACCGACTGAGAGGGGAGGATTAAGCCCTAGGAGAACATTACTAGGAAAAGAAAAACACATGCCCACACCCTGGAATAAAAAACACACAAACAAAAAAAATGGAGATGGAGGAAGGTAGTGGCAACTGCAGCACTGATCATTCAAACATCTACTGTTAATGTTAAGTTTGCTTACAACTGTAACATTTTCCTCATACTAATCACTGCTGCAGTAGCCTAAGTTGGGAGGCATCTGTAGTCACCGTGGTCTGCAGTTGTGTGAGAACAAATAGTCGGCCTTGTAACAAATGGTCTAAGTGCATCCACCACAACAGGATCTCTTGCAGGCATTGGTTATCAGAATCTGGTGGGATATGGACTGATGAAGAATCGAACATTGGACAGCCAGAAGCTACTGAAGAACTCGTGTGGAATCTGGCTAATGGGATTAGTGCTATAGCCGCAGCCACTGACCCTAACCCTTGAACGTGACACGTGGCCACCTTTCGATTTCGAAGCAACCTATTTGTCGTCTGGTCATAAATGCTCTTGATGGTGGAAGTTTGGCAATCATCTGAGTAGTGTCAAAATCAACTCCAATGAACTCCAAGGTATGTACAGATTCCAGATGAGATTTTTGCTAGTTTACTGTGACCCCCAATTGTGCACAAAGGTGAAGAACGGAGTCCCATGCGTTTAACAGTAGATAAGTGGTTGGGGCAGAGATGAGCCAGTGCTCTAAATAAGGAAACACCAGGAATCCTTGTTGTCTCAGATGAGCCGCAACCACTGCCATACATTTGGTGAACACCCTGGGGGCTGTGGTGAGACCAAAAGGCAGAGCTCTAAATTGGAAATGACTTGCTCCCAACTGGAAGTGTAGATATCTTCTGGAGCACCTGTCCATCTTTATATGGTAGCACGTGTCCTGAAGATCCACTGAGCACATCCAATCGTCCTTTTCCAAAAACTGAAGAATGGACTGAACTATGACCATTGAGAACTCGCTGCGTCAAACTGACTTGTTTAGCTTGCTGAGATCCAAAACAGGTCTCCAGCCCCCTGTCTTCTTTGGAACCAAAAAGAATCTTGAGTAAGTTCCGAATCCTCTCTGGTCTGGGGGGACCTTTTGGATGACTCTTTTTCTAGCAGTTTTTCAACCCGAATAACTGCTTGCTCCTTTTGACTGGGTGAGACATCTGGGATTCTTTTGATAAGGGGAGGGGGTTGATTGAAGGGAATGTGTGAGACTCTAGATATTATCCTCTGCACCCACAAATCGGAAGTTATGGTTTGCCAGGCTCTCCAGTGCAGGGACAGTCAACCCCCGATTGCCTCCAGAGTTGGGCAATCAGGCCTCCTTTCAGAAGTGCTGGGGGGGGGGGGTCTCCAGAAAGAGTTCCTAGAAGTCCTGGTTCTGAAGGCCTCCTCTGCCACGAGGGCAGCTTCTTCCATTATTATTATTTCCCCCTCTGCCCCGGGGGGAAAAATCTCCATGTGTGTCCTGGTACAAACTCTGAGATTATTTGAACCACATCTTTCCACCTTCTCTTTGACCTTTAAAGTAAGGTCTTTGTGAGGCGGAAAAAAGTATGCCCACGGCAAAGAGAGTTTTACCTTCCTTTTCAAACCTGGAAAGGGCATCTTTAACTTTTGGTCCAAAAAGAGAAGAACCATCGAATGGGGCGTTGACAAAGGAAGACTGAAAGGGTTCCGCAAAGTCACACAGACACATCCAGGCATGCTTCCTCATAGCGATGCCCAAACCCGCTGCCCTACTCCTTCCTTCGGCCATGTGAGCAATAAGCCTTATGGAAGAGTTAGCTGTAGAATGTAGGGTTGCTAGCTGTGAAGATACCTTTTGTTATACCCCCTTAGCTACTACTACTTCTAGGGTATCTGTGAGCTCCTTAATCAGATCCCTTTGCAATCTTGTAAAATGGGAAAGACAGTTCGGCGATCACAAGCCATATATCGCTGAAGATAAAGCATGCTTCCCACACCTATTCATCTTCCTGGAATCTTTATTAGGAGGATGGATGGTAGAACTCTCCTTTGAGAGTTCCTTTTTAGTTACTGCTGCCATGACCATAGCATCTACTGCAATACCTTTGGTCCAGAAGGCTTTATCTTATGGAGCTGCAATTATTTAGTTTGGTCTCCAGGGAATACGCTCTATGGAGTCTGGGGTCTCCTGCACCTGCAAAGAGATCTAATTTATGAGCTCATTGGTGGATGGAGTAACCCAGGAGGAAGATAGGTGAGAACCAAAAGCTGCCAACTACACAGACTCATCAGCAGAAGGGTTACTGGACTGCCAGCTACCTGTTTCAGCATCTCCCCAAAGGACACGTCCTCAGGAGGTGACTGCAGAGACCATTTGGCTTCATCAAGGTTCCGGTCTTCAGGGGCAGACTCCTCAGTGGAATCCAGATGTTTCCTCTTACAAAATCTCTTCCCAGGAACTTCCTCAGTGGGAGACTCTGGAGAGGTTTCAGAAGAGAAAGGGGGACCCAAGTTGGGTATCCTGGAGCTTGAGGTCCTGCTGTCCCAGTTGAGTGCAGTGGTCGGAACAGGCATGCAGGGCATCCAGACAGGACTGAGGATCCAAAGAGGGAGGTACCTTTTTTGTTGCAGAGGCAGCTATCACCCTTCTCCAGGGCCCCAAAGGCTCCTGGGTGAGAGAGACTCTGGACCCCCAGAAGACATGCTTTTGAGTCGAAGCCTCTTCCAGCCCTGGAGACAGCTTACCCTGGGTAGAAGCCTGACCCGGGCTCACCAGCACAGAGGCCCCAAGATGCATCAACGGTCTGATAACCTGGATGTCTAATGCTGTCTAGGACTACGAGGGCCACTACTGGTGCAGGAGCTCTCAGATTCCGAGAAAGCAGAACTCAGAGCCAAGGCTGGATCCAAATATGATGTTCTGGGATCTGGCCTAAAGGGCACTGGCCACACTGAATCCAAGGCCACCAAAACTTATTCCAAAGTCAGAGGAGGATCCAGAGGGAAAGGAGTGGTCTCAAGAAGCCCCAGAGCCAAATGGGTCGTGGCCGAGGGTGAATTAGTTATACCCTGCACCCACAAAATCTTCTGCACCAAGTGCTCCATGTCATCCTCAGTAAGGCTCCTACTAGAACGAGAACCACCACCACACGGTGATCTTGGCCTGGATAAAAAGGGGGAATGGTACTCTGGAAAGTACAGGGTCATAGCTAAGAGAGTACCTGGTCCAAGGGAGAGAGGTCACTGGCTTAAAAGCACTCTTTTTTTGGATCAGATACCAACAGATCTGGTCCATTTTAACAGATGACTCTGAAACCGAAGATACCAGAGCTGATCTAACAGAAGCCCATGCTGGTCTTTTATCAGCATGTTTAAAAATCTTAGTCTTCGGCTCAGATGACTGCAATGGAGAGGAAGAAGGTCTTTTCTTTCCCTTATCACCAGATCTGATGGTCAGAGAAGAAGCAGGGCTGGAATGAGCTAACTTCAACTTAGAAACTGGCTTAACTGGTGGAGCAGAAATGGCTTCTTCAAAAGAACAGGGAAGCATCCGTTTCAAGATTAGCTTGTTTCTTCTTTCAACCAAAGCACAGTGGTTGAACGAATGACAAATACAGCAGTTCTACAGATGAAGAGGACCTAAGCAATACACGCATTAGGTCATGAGAATCACTGAGTGGGATTTTATGCCCACATTTGGAGCATTTTTTGAAGCCAGCAGGCTTATGTTTTTCTGACATGACTACAAGATAAAGAAGGAACAAGATAGTAGAAAGTTTTTTTGTTTTTTTTAAGGGGAAAAACTACTAGCAATAGTACTTAAGACTACCTAAAAAAAGGTAAGGGAGAAACTACTAACAATAGCTAAGACTACTAAAAAATGGTGAAGGAAGGGGAAATAACTGTGCTGACTAGAAAAACAATGCTTATACGGCAAGGAGAGAGACAGACAGAGAGAGAGAGAGGCAGATAAGTCACCTAATAAAGTGGTTATGAAATGAACACGGGGAAAGTTTACTAATAAGGGGAGAGAGAACAATAAGGCACAAAGTTGAAAAAGAGCAAAGAAAAAGGCAATAATTAAAGAAATATTACCTGATGATCCAAGAGCTCTAAGGATAACCACGTCTTTCGCAAAGTGGCAAACGAGATCTAAGAGTACATGTACAGATGCACTGTGGGTAAGGGGAGTGTCCAAGAGCTTCTCTGGTTGTCATGAGTTTAGTAATAGCAGAGTGTCGGGATCCAAGGATTGGATCCATGGCCCATCTGTGAGGACAAGATGAAAAAAACTGACAATATCAGAGTATATGATTTCTTTAGTAAAAAAATAAAAAATATGATTTTCTAGTACCAGGCTTTTGCGTCTCCATTAGCACCTGTCCATGACCTTAGAAAACCGGTACCTAAAAGAAATTAAGACCCGATCAACCAGGCAGTCAACTGAATATGATTGATGATGGGGTGTATCAAATACCCATGGTCTTGTGTGAGTAGCTCATGTCTGCAAGGATGCTTGTAGTAGGTGCCCCTAGATATTTCCAAAAGAAGGGAGAAGCACTTTTTCCTGGGCCATAAGGGAGTCACTACAATGATCCTGAGGGATTCCTTCTGAATCTTCAGACGTACATTGGGTATTAGTGGAAAGGCATACAGGAACATTCCTGTCTACAGGAAAAATAAAGGAATCTCGTCTTCCAGGCCTTCTTGCATGGAGTCCTGGAACAGAATTTGCCAGTTGACTGTTCAGAGAGGAGGCAAAGAGGTCTAGTTGAGAAATTCCCCACACCTGATCATAGCTTGGAAAACCCCCTGATCTAGTTTACATTTTTGAGGGTCTACCCTGGTCCTGTTCAGCTTGTCTGCCACACAGTTGTGCTCAAACGGAATGCAGGGTACCTGCAGAGTGAGACTGTGCTGTGAAGCTATATCCAAAACTAACATGGCTAGTCTGGAAATGGGAGTACCTCCTGGATCCCCTTGCTTGTTGATGTAACACATGACTATGGTATTGTTTATAACCACTTGAAGAGGTCCTGGGGGACCAAAGATGGTTCAGAGAGTTGAGTGAGATGATCAGGCCATGCATCTCCCTGATATTTATGTGCTTGCATCTGTCCTTGGTTTTCCACAGGCCCTGCACTGTCATCCCATACAAAACTGTTCACAAACAAAGTTTGAAGCATCTGTGATGACGGACTGCTTTGGAACAGGGAGGGAAAAGGCAAAATCTGGATTTAAAGATATATGTTGTCTCCACCAAAATATTTCTCTTCTGACAAACCTCAGCACTGGGATCTGAAAAGATAAGGGGTGTCAATGCCGGTACCAAAGAGATTTCAGATACCACTGCATCTTTCTCATGTGGAGTCTTGTCAGGGGTATCATGAGAATTATAGATGCAATGAGACTGAAAATCCTGAGGTATTCCTCACACTTACAGATGTCAGAGTGGAACACCTTAGAAATAGATCTAGATAAACACCTGTTTTTCCTACTGTGAAAGAAAAGCTCTTTGAAATTAGGTGTTTAATTGAAAACCCAAGAAAGTACAGTTGTGCACACTTACCATAAATGTAGATGTTCAAGTGTATTCATTGTTGCAGTCACTATATTTGGGTTATCTGCTTGCAGTAGCCCTCAGTCGGCCTGATTAACAAAGTCTTAGGCCCTGCGTCGGTTGCTGTCCCTTCTTCCATGACGTCAGGTCATCAGAGGTATAAAACATGCAGCCGACATCATTACATCAGTTTTTCTTGCCCCAAATATCAGATGCCCGCCTAATAGGAAGCAATTAAATCTATAATACAAGGATATACCTCCAACAAAAAAGCAAATACACCGAAAAGCTTTTTGAGCATAGTAAGTGAGAGTAGAGGTATAGCCAAAAGAAGAAAGGGGCTAGAGGGAGGGTAACCAGGACTGCAACAGTGAATACACTCGAACATCTACATTTATGGTAAGTGTACATAACTGTACTATGTTCTTCGTGTTTCACTGTTGCAGTCATTACACTTGGGTAGATTCCCAAAGCTAAGGTTGGGAGGAGGAATTTAAATATAATTAGGACCAGCTATAAGGCCCTGCAAGACTGCAGTGGCAAAACCAGCTCTGGATTTAGAGAAAATTGGCAAATGATAATGCTTGGTGAAAGTATGTACAGAACTCCAGGTAGCAGCTTTTAGGATGTCCCTTGTAGGCTGTAGAGGTAGATGAAGGCCTGGTTGAATGGGGTCTGATGCCCTGTGGGATAGGTTTTCCATGGTGCTTACAGCAGAAATGAATGCAGTGGCCTATCCATTTTGAAATGGTTTGCTCTGAAATAGCTTTCCCCTCTGTCCCTGCAGCAAATGCCACCAGCAGTTGTTCAGATTTCCTTTGAGGTTTAGTCCTGTCCAAGTAGAATCTAAGTTGTCTGTGCACATCTCAGGAGTGCAGTATCTGTTCCCCTTTGTTCTGTGGGTTAGGAAAGAAGGTAGGAAAATGAATGGACTGATTGAGAGCTACACTGGATACCACCTTGGGCATGAAGGAGGAATTTGTTCTGAGAAACACCCTGTCCGCATGAAAGATGATGAAAGGCTCCACTACCATAAGGGCCTGTAATTCAGGTACCCTTCTTGCAGAAGTGATTGCTAAAAGGAAAGCTGTTTTCCAGGAAAGGAGTTTTAAATCTGCAGTAGCAGCTGGCTCGAAAGGAGGAAGAGCGAGTTTCGCCAAGACAAAGTTAAGGTCCCAGGCTGGAGTTGGAGCTCTCCTCGGTGGCCTTAAATTTTTGGCCCCTCTGAGGAACTGCTTGAGCAGTGGATGAGAGAAGAGGGGAGGTTCTGTGTTATAATGGGCTGAAATGACTGAGGCGTGAATTTTGATGGAGGAAAAAGACAGGCCCTTGTGAAGCATCTCAGTTAAGTATTGTAAAATCTGAGGTAAATTGGGCACTGCTGTGTTCATCCCTTGAGATTGGTTCCAGGCACAGAGTCTCTTCCAGTTTTTAGCATAAGATTTTCTAGTACTAGGCCTCCTAGCCTCTAAAATGATATCTATCACTGATTTACTAAGGGGTGGTAAATGAGAAATTAGGTAATTAGCCAGGCTGCTAGGTTCAGGGTTTGTAGCTGAGGGTGCAGAATCTGGTTCTCCTGCTGAGACAACAGGGAAGAAGTCTGGCGCAGATGCCATGGGGCCAAGTGTGACACACTGCGCAGGAGGGGGTACCAGTGTTGGCGTGGCCAGTCTGGTGCAATTAAAATTATCCTTGGCTTGTCCTGTTTGATCTTTAGTAGTAACTTGGAGAGCAGAGGCACAGGAGGAAAGGCATAAACTGATAGGTTTTTCCAGCTGAAGGATAGAGCATCCACTTTCCAAGCTAGTTTGTGGGGAATCCTTGTGCAAAATTTGTCCAATTGATGGTTCTGGGGGGAGGCAAACAGGTCTATATCTGGGATCCCCCATTTGCTTGTCAACATGTTGAAAATCTTTGGTTCCAGTTTCCACTCATGTGGGTCCATGAGGTTTTTGCTTAGTCCATCTGCCAGTGTATTTAGTTTTCCTGGTAGGAATTGAGCTTGTAGATTCACTTGGTAGCTCAAGGCTGTGTTCCACAATGCCATGGCTAGTGTACAGAGGGGGTAAGAGTGTGTACCCCACTGCTTGTTTATGTACCACATGACCGTGGTGTTGTCAGTCTTTACCATTAATTGTCCTGGAAGGATGTGGTCCTTGAACGCTGTCAGGGCATTCTGTACAGCTAACATTTCCTTTTGATTTATGTGTAGGTGCATTTGACTTGGGTTCCATTTGCCCTGAATGCACTTCCCTGCCAGGTGAGCCACCCCATGCATAGTCTGTTAAGGTTTGGGCGGCAGGGGGTAGTGTGAATGGTAGTCCCCTGTTTTGGTGGCAGGCCTCTGCCCACCAAAGGAACTCTAGGCGTAGGCAAGGTATGATAGGAATCATTGTTTCTAGATCCTGTGAATGTTGACACCATAGGCTTTTGAGATACCATTGCAGTTTCCTCATATTCAGCCTTGCATATGGAATTAGAAGAATGCAGGAGGCCATGAACCCCAAAGGCTTGTAGTATTTGCCTTGCAGATAGCAGGGTTTTTGCGGCCACTAGTTTGAAGTAGGCTGTCAAATTAATCCTTTTCTCTGGTGTGAGGAAAGCCATCTGGGAAGTTGCTGTATTCAAGTTTGCTCCCAGGAATATAATTTGTTGACATATTGTACCAGTTGTGATTTCTTTTCATTTATGGTGTACCCCAGACAAGTCAGCACCCTTTGAACAAAGACCAGATGATTCAAAAGTATGTCCTGGCTTTCTGCCTGAATTAGACAATCGTCCAGGTGTGGGTATATTTGAATATTTCTTTGCCTGCAAAATGCAATGACTGGAGCTAGGCACATTGTGAATACCCTGGATGCAGTAGATAAGCCAAAGGGCAGTGCAGAGAACTGGTAGTGCATGTAGCCTGCTTTGAAGCATAAATATCTTCTGCAAGACTCCCTGATGGGGATGATGTGCAGGTATGCTTCTTTTAAGTCTAGTGTTGCCAACCATGCATCTTTGCCTAGCACAGGAAGCAGCTGGTGAAGAGTCAGCATCTTGAATTTTGGAATTTAGAGTAGAAAGGTCCAGGATAGGATGCCATGTATTGCCTTTTCTGGGTACCAGAAAAAGTCTTGAATACAAACCTTGTCCTTTTTCCTCTTCTGGTACCAATTGACTACCCCCTTACTTGAGAGAGAGAGAGAGAGAGAGAGAGTACTTGATTTTGGGCCTCTGCCCACTGATTTGGGGGTAGATCTGGCCACCCGCTTGGTGTTGGTAAGGTGTGGAAGTGAAATCTGTACCCTTGGGACACTATATTTAAAACCCATTTGTCCTGGGTAATGAGTTCCCAGTTTTTGGCCTGCAGACCAATCTTTCCGCCTAAAGCAGCATTCAGTTGGGAAGTGCTTGAAAGTTTTAAAAGCAAGTCATTGAGGTGGTTTTCCATAGGGGCAGTCTTACTACTCCCTGATTTGGGTGTGGAAATCCCCACTGCTTAGTCTTGTGTGTCCCCTGGGACTGAAACCTGGGGTATGTGCTGTGTCTGGGTTTGGCTTGAGAAGACCTGGAAGGGGCTGGAAAGGACCAATTCTTAGAGGGCCAGCGCCTACTAAATCTAGGAGGCTGAACTTGTAAGAAATCTTTAACAGTTTGCATAGATCTAGCTTTATCTTCTATCTTTTTAAGAACTTCCTCAGCCTTGTTGCCAAACAGGCAGTCCTGATTTAAGGGGGCATCCAACAGTTTAGCTTTAACATGATCAGGCAAAGATTGCTCCTTAAGCCAAGCATGCCTTCTGAGCACAGACCCAGTAACAGCAGCCCTGCAAGAGGCCTCTAAGGAATCAAATCCACATTGCAAAGTGTGTTTCCAACCCATTCAGCAGAATGCATTAAATCCTGTAATTCTTTATTTTCCGCACAGTCAGGACTCATCATCATTTTCTGTTTAAGCAATCCAATAACATGTTGCTAATACTTTAACATATGAAACTGGCAGTTTAAAGCCCTAATGGCCAAGGCTGCAGAAGTGTAAACTTTCTTACTCCATCTATCCAGCGCCCTGGAATCTCTATCAGAAGGGGTAGGATTTTTAGCAGTAGAAGGCTTAATGCCCTTGGGTCCCTGTGAAATAGTCTCCGGATCTGCAATAGGATTTTTAAAAAGGAACTTGTATGAATCAGGAACCCTGTAATATCGGTCAGGTTTTCTGGGAGCAGGAGGCAAAGAATCAGGGGCCAAACTAGATTCAGAGAAAGCATCAACAATGTCTAGTAGAGGAGGAATAGTTAAAGGCCTATGCTGAGGCAGGAGTAAGAAATCCCTAAGCCTCTTTTTTGAATCAGAAAACTCCTGGCTTTCCCAGTGGAAATGCTCCCTTACAGTATGCAATGTTTCACCAAAAGAAAAATCCTCTGGAGGGGAAGCAGAGGGAATAGAGTCCTCTGCATCAGAACCCTCATACGTAGATAAGGGCAAATCCAGATCATCAGAATAATCAGAAAAATCAGAATCCTGGTCAGAAGATTCATAAACAACTTCAGTCCTAGTTCTCTTAGAATGGGGAGGCTGGCTTCCCCTGATTAGAGTTATAAGATCTTCAGCCATTCTTATTTATTTTTTAGGCATAGAGGCCTGAGCATGCAGCCTGGGCGTCGATTTTTTATGCATGGTTCGAGATTTAGGCCTAAATGAAGAAGGAGGCGTCAGTTTAATATGCAAGTCCGTAGGCCTGAATGCACCCTCAGAAGCCGGTGCCTGCACAGCGGTTCCGGACCCATCCAAGGTAAAGATATCCGCAGGTTCCATAGTTGAAGCATCTCGTGGCATACCGGACTCCAAATGGGTCTCAGTAGAGGCCTGCGAATCAGAAGTAACGGTATCAGGGGCTGCGAAAGCGTCTCACTGAGTACCGGCAAACTGGCGACTGGCTTAGGAGAAGCGTCGTCTGCAGTTTTGGACCTCTGCGGCCTGTCTCTGTCTTTATCTTTGCGTTTTGTTTTTATCCCATTAGTCGGGTGGCTAACTGACGACATTTCTGGATAATTAAACCGAGAGGCAAAAATATATACCGATGATGGATAGTGTGCTGATTAAATAAAGCACAAAACCGACAGCAAGGTATGTCGTGGTCGGGGCCTAGGCAAAGAATACAGTACAAATGTAAATCTTTGTGAGGTATTTGCTTTCCACAAGTAATGCAATTATTAACTTTTACTGACATTGGTAAGGAGCAAGAAAAAGTTTCCCCACCGGGGTACTTGGCTTTAGTTGAAGACTTCGGTTCTGAAACTAGAAAACAAAAATTTCTGGAGTCGGCCGACTGGCACTTATGACCTGCTTCTGTTTCGGGCACCACACGGCAAGAAAGACTGATGTAATGGCATCGGCTGCTTGTTTTATACCCCTGACAACCTGACATCATGGAAGAAGGGACAGCAACCGACGCAGGACCCAAGACTTTGTTAATCAGGCCGACTGAGGGCTACTGCAAGCAGATAACCCAAATGTAATGACTGCAACAGTGAAACACGAAGAACATCAATATCCTGTGTGAAGGAGTCATGAAAGACTGGAATGTTCTCTTGGAATTCCAGTTTGTGCAAGAAATCTTATCCAAGAGAAAGCAATTCCTGACACTTTGTAAAAGATTCTGCAAAGATAAGCAAGTTGTCTTAATATGGAAAATGCAGATACCCTGTAGCCTGCAATGAGCTACAATCACAGCAAGATACTTTGCGAACACACTTGGTCAGTGAATAGTTCAAAGAGTAAGGCAGAGAACTGATAATGTGATCCAGACACACAAAAAACATTCACTGCAATGCAGCTCAGGAAGTTTGCACTATAACTTCCAATGGCCGGAAAAAATCTAATGATGTCCTCACATTTCAAACAAATATTCATATCTTTGGAACTATAGGTATTATGAAGGTAGTATAAATAAGAAACTTCAGCAAAAACTATTTTATAGTGGTATCATTCTTTAGGTTGTAGATCTTAAACAAGAATTTTGTCACAGTAAACAGTAACCATTACATTTGTAATTTTTGGAAACAACTTACAACATCTGAGCAGCCACTCGAGTTACACACATACTGTCAGCATTTTATTCATCTAAGAGCTTTCATATGAGGCTAAGGAGTTCTGTGTTACTTAGTTGTTGAGATATTTAGAAAAATGTGAAAATTATATCTATACTAATTAATATCATAAAAGCAACAGTTAATATCTATCTGCACTAGACAGAGGTCAAATATTAATGCAGTTGAGTTTGCCATTGTGTAAGCTTTAAGATGAAATAGTTTAAAACCTTGTACATAGCATGGTTTTGGAATTATTGATGCAAATATGAACAAGCAATATTTGACACCTAGAGGCATCAGTAGGAGTTAACTGTAGATCCACCTGGTGGCATCACTCAGATGTAATGAGACACATCTGAAGTCTGGATGAACAGGGATGTGATAAGCATCTTCTGAGTCTAGTGTTAGCAGAAACTTGAAAGAGGAATAAGAGGTAGCAGGGTGTGAAGTGACATTTTGAATTTGTGCACTACAATTTAGGAAAGAAAGATCCAGAACTATTGTACAAGTATTTTCTTCCTTTGGCACTAGGAACACCCTTGAATAAAACCCTTTCTCCCATTGGGAAGGCAGAACTGATTCTATGATTCCTTGGACAGCACATGATGAAGAACAGGTGGAAACAAGACAGTATGATCAGGATGATGAGGAATGGTCCCCTGTAAAGAAGGGATTTCCTCCCATTGCTATCTGTAACCTTGATAAAATTATCTTAAGAACCCATCTGTCTGAAACAATCTGTGGCCAAAGAGTGAAATGGAGAGTCAGACTCTCTGGAAAAGAAAAGAGTCCAGAGTCGAAGGGGTCACAGGATCTCATGAACAGTCATTCAGATGTGTTGGTTTTGGGAGGTTTAAAGACTTCTTTTTGGAACCCGCTTGCTATTTCTTATTAAACATTGGTTTACCCAAAATCTGTTGAGGCTGCTTATTCTATTTTTTTTTCTTTGTTTTTTTTTTTTTTTTTTTAACCAAAACTGGATAAGGAGAAAGAATATCCCTTGGACAATTTAAAAAAGGACGTCTGAAAAATCTTAGATTTCCTGGATCGGCTTGCCTCCTCCTCCACACTTTTTGATCACCTCTGCAGCAGAGGGACCAAAATATAAATCTCTATTCACAGCAGAATTTAAAATCTTACTTTTCACATAATCTTGTAGGTTCTGAGAATGCAGCTAGGTAAACATCCTTAAAACAGTAACGGTGGCCATAGCCCTGGAAGCAGTACCAACAGAGTCAATACACACATTACAAACGACGACTAATAAATTGTGCAACTGAAGAAACTAAATTATTTAAAGCAGATATTTCCCCAGAAGAAGAAACTGCAAATAAAACATTCCTTCGACTGTCACAATTAGAAAAAACTTTTAACATACAAGCCTGACAATTCAAAATTCGGAAAATCAAAGTTGCAGAACCATACACTTTTCCCCATACTTATTTTCACATCTTACTACAGAGAGTAGGATTAAAATTAACTAAATGCTTAGCATTAGGATTAACTAAAGCTATAGCTGCTGGGTTAGGTATAGGAAAAGTACATAAAAAGTGAAAAGACTGAGGAACTTTATACATCCTATCTGACTTTTTAGGGTCAGCTGACTATCAGGAAAAAATGCAGGCAGTAACACACACACATAAACCCACACACGCCTAGCCACCCTTCAAAGCTAACAAAAATGAAGGAATTGATGAAGGTTCTGGAAATCCCTTGCATAACAGCTCACAGTATTTTCTGAGGGACTGAGAAACCTCCGTGTTCTCCCACTGAAAACGCTGGCACACACTGAAAATCTCAGAGAAAGAGAAAATCCCACAGGGAGAATCACGAAACTGAGCTCTCCTCTGAATATGAATCAGAAATCTTAGGAGAAAACCCTATATTTTCTCTTCATCTTTCCGTCCAGATTCAGAATCTTGAACTCTCATCAGGAAAAGAGGTATCACTCTTTCTTTTACTAGAAACTACCTATAACAATGATCAATAGCCTGAATTAAACATTGAGCAAGACCCAGTAAACTACTCATATTCAAAGAAATTTGAGGAATTTTCTGTTTTTTTTTTTTTTTTGACAGAATAAAATGAGTCAACAGAGTTATTATTGGCATCAGCTTCCCCATGGATGGGCACAACATTCTAACAAAACAGGGAATACTTCCACCTTCCCTCTCCCATGGGCAACATGCCTCTCCCTTGCTCACTGAGGGGACCTCAACAGCCACATAAGACATGGCTGTTAAGTACTACACCAGATGGATTCGGGGTAAAAGATTAGTGGTCGGAGGTACATCAAATGGTCACAATAGTCAGCCAACTGCAACTGAGATAAATTGCTAGCCTGTTGAGGTGGCAAAGACTGCTTAACCTTTTTTTTTGTGGCTGGAAGATAGTAGGACCAGCAGTTTGTTCTATGGACAAGCTGGAAATGGTGCCTCTTTTTAGGGAAAGCAGACAGTAAAAGCTGGTAAAACATAAGCCTTTAAACGTCACCAACATAAAAATACAATAAAAAGCACTTTAAAACACTAGAAGCCCCAAAAAGTAAAATAAACAATTTCTCCACAGAAAAATGTTTTTCAATTACTTTAAAGCCGACAAGAAAATCAGACAACTCATTTAGAAGTACAATATAGTCTTGTGACAGTGTGTTAAAATAACAAGCACCTAGCTTTAAACTAACTTTCCAGAACAAGAAAAGTATTAATAAAAAAGAAGCTATGTACTCACCATAACTTTCCATCTGAGTAGTTGTACTTCATTTGTCTTCAACCTGTGGGTTTTGGATCCAAATTGGATCTGACACGGCCGCACTTTCCAGCTACTGATCCGAGTTCCCAGCTCCTCCCCTTACCCATAATGTCCCATCTCCTTCCTCCCTTCAGATAGAGTTTGCTGCTAAAGACATAACACATACTCAATTCAACTAGACCCAATCCTTACTGGCAACCCGAAAAAAACACTAAACTCCCAGATTGACCATGGGCAATTCTAGGGTGATCATACTTTTATGTTGGCAGTACCAAGGTGACAAGGTCGGGGGAAGGAGGGGGGAAAGGCTGAAGACAAATGAAGTGCAACTACTCAGATGGAACGTTATGGTGAGTACATAACTTCTTTATCTGAAGTAGTTGACTTCATTTGATCTTCAACCTATGGGACAGAGTCCCCAGCTACCAAACACTTGGGAGGCCCCCATGGAAGGATTTTCTGGAGCACCGTGGGAACAAAGGATGTCCTGCTCCTTGACACAATATCCAGCTTGTAACACAAAATGAAGGTATGAGATGAGGACCGTGTAGCTGCAGAACAAATACCATCCAGTGACACTCTAGACCAAAAGGCAGCTGAAGTAGACATAAGACCTGGTAGAATGCGCTTTTACCTGACCCGGAAGGGAAATTCCTCTAGAAGCATATGCTCGAATAATGCATTGGAAAATCCAATGAGCAATCATCACTTTAGAAATTGGTTTCCCTAGGAAAGGTCTTGAGTAAGAAAAACAATTGATCCGCTTTAAGAAATGCTTAGTCCTATGCATGTAAAATCTCAATTGCCTATGAACATCCAGCAAGTGAAGTTTATATTCCTCTTTATTTTAAAAATTCGGGAAAAAAAATGCTAGATTATTAGTCTGGTTAATATTTGCCACTGACGCTACTTTGGGAAGGAAGGAAGGCTTAATGCGCAATGAAACTCTATCCTTATGAAAAATCATATATGGAGATTTGATGGAAAGGGCTTGAAGTTCCGACACTCTCTTGGCAGAAGTAATGGCCACCAAAAAAGCATTCTTCCAAGATAGATACTGTAAATCTACCAAAGCAGCTGGTTCAATAGGTGAGGAGACTAATGCCTGGAGCACAAGGAGAAGGTCCCAGGGAGGAGTGGGATCCTTAACTGGAGGTCTAAGTAGAAAAGTACCCTTAAGAAAGGACTTACAAAGTTTTGAAGAAGCTAAAGACATGTTTTCCCCCACATGAAAATTAGAAATGGCAGCCAATTGAACTTTTACTGTGGAGAAACTGGCCCCTTGATGAAAAATTCCCGCCAGAAAGTCTAATACTGCAGACAGTGGAGCTATGAAAGGATCCAAGGCATGCTGTCAGGCCCATAAAAAGAAATGTTTCCATTTGCTACAATACACCTTTCTAGTGGAAGACTTGTGAACCGCCACCAAATCATCCTTAACCGGAGAAGATAAAAACTGGTGGGAATCAGGAACCCTATAATATCTGTCTGGCTTAACAGGAGCTGGAGGAAGAGAGTCGGGAGTTAAGTTAGCCTCAGAAAAGGCATCACCCACAATATCCAAAATAGGAGGGATAGCCAGGGGTCTATGCTGGGGAAGAAGAAGAAAATCCCTAAGTCTTTTCTTAGATTCAGAGTACTCCTGTCCTTCCCAGTGAGAATGTTCCCTCATTTCATGTAAAGTTTCCCCAAAGGAAAAATCCTCAGGGGGAGAAGCTGAAGGAATTGATTCCTCAGCATCAGAATCCTCATAAGGAGGGAAAGAATAATTCTGGTCAGAAGAAGACACTGAAGAAACAGAAGCCTGATCAGAAGAATCATAATGCAATTCCTGTCTTGGCCTTTTATCTGGAGGAGGATGTGAACCCCTAATCATAGTAAGTTGAGAAGCTGAAGGAATTGATTCCTCAGCATCAGAATCCTCATAAGGAGGGAAAGAATAATTCTGGTCAGAAGAAGACACTGAAGAAACAGAAGCCTGATCAGAAGAATCATAATGCAATTCCTGTCTTGGCCTTTTATCTGGAGGAGGATGTGAACCCCTAATCATAGTAAGTAAGTCCTCCGCCATCTTAAGTAACTGTTTCTGAGACTTGGGTCCCGGATCAGAAGAGGCCTGGGCTGTAGTCTTTGATTTGGAAGGAGTCTTTGCCTTTGTCTTTGGCTTTGCCTTTATCAGAAGCTGTGTAGGCCTGAAACCCCCCTCGGAAGCCTGTACCTGCACAGCGGCTCCGGACCCATCTGAAGGAGCATTGTCCGAAGGTCCTGCAACTGAAATATTCAAAGGCCTAGTTGGCTCCTTGTGGGAGTCCGTTTTGGTCATCGGTTCCAAAATGGCCGACGACAGGGGCTGCAAAAGCGCCTCACTGACGACGGCCGAACCTGAAGCTGGCTCTGCTTGTTCAACATCATCTGTTTTGGACCTCGGAGGCCTGTCTTTATCCTTGTGTCGTTTGTGAACTCCGGTAGTCGGAAGCGTGTCTGACGACATTTTGTAATTAAATCGCCTACCGAAGTAATGAAATGCAAAATCGTACCTTCGTTTAATCGTACGTTGATTAAATCTAGCACAAAACCGACAACTAGCTACGTCGTGGTCAGGGCCTAAGCAAGGAATACAGTAAGAATGAAAATCCTTATGAGGTATTTGCTTCCCACATGAAATACAATTATTAACTTTTTCTGACATCGGACTGGAGCAAGAAAAAAGTTTCCCCAACGGGGTACTTAGCTTTGAAAAGGAGAAGAAAGTCTTCGGACTGAAGTGCGTAAGAAAAAATTGTCAGGAGTCAGCCGACCGGCACTTGCGAACTGCTTTCACCACACGGCAAGAAAGAGTGGAGAACATGGCGTCGGCTGCCAGTTTTGTACTCCTGGCGCTCTGACGTCAGGGAGCATGGCTGAGCAGCCGACGCCGGACCCAGACTTTGGGATTCTGGCTGACTGAGGACTGCCTGCCGGCAGGGGAGAACCCAACAGTGATGACTGCAACAGTGAAACACGATAAACATCTCGCTGCATTTTGGGTTGGAAGGAGATGCAGAGAGATCACAGCAAGGATGACCACACTTTTGAAAGATCTGTTCTGCTGGTGAAGGATTCAGAGACCACTTGTAAGGCATCAGAATGGATCTGCTGAGCTTATCCACTTGAATGTTGGACCATCCCGGAATGTGCGCTGCCACCAGAAATGGCCAGTAGAGATCCCCCATTCCCACACTCTCATGGATTCATGACAGAGGGGATAAGATCTGGTTCCTCCTTGTTTGTTGACATACCAGACCACTGACATACTGTCCCGTCTGAACTGCGATTGTTCCTAGAGTAAGATGAGCATGAAGGGCCTGCAATGCAAGAAGAACCACCCTCATCTCCAAGACGCTGATATGCAAACTAGTCTTGGGTGGGGACCACGTGCCTTCAACTGTCCTTTCTGAGCAACACCCCCCCCCACTCTAGCTGGGAGGCGTTCGTGGTCGCCGTGGCTTTGGGAAAGGCTGGAAGAAAAGGAAGTCCCTTCAGTAGGTCCAAGGACTGAGTCCACCACTGAAGAGAGTCCCTGCACACTTGGGAAAGTTGAATGGGATGAGACAAAGGAAGATCTAACAAAGACCACTGGACCAAAGGGTCCACTGGAGAATTTGCATATGAAGGGCATATGAAGGTGTGCTAAAGGTAACAGGTTGATATTGGCCGACATTGACCCCAATGCTCTTAGAACTGCTTCTGCTGTCAGAACATGGACCTGAAGAACATACAGGACATGCATCTTCAAACTATGTATTCTGTCCGGGGTGAGGAAAACTTTCATTTGAATGGTGTTCAACTGAGCCCCGATGAAATCTAGAACCTGAACTGGGGCCAGTGAAGATTTGTTTTGGTTTATGGTAATGCCCAGTTTGTTTGCTAAGTGGGAAAAGCAGTCCCTGGCCTGGCAAAGCAGATGCTTACAAGGGGCAGTAAAGAGCCAATCGTCCAGGTAAGGAAAGACCTGAATACCCTGAAGCCTCAACTGAGCCGATACTACCGCCATCACCTTGGTAAACACCCTGGGGGCTGAGGTGAGACCAAAGGGAAGGGCTCTGAACTAATAATGACTGGCTCCTAGCCAGAAGCGGAGGAATCTCCGAGAGTGCCTGTCCATCTTGATGTGGTAGTACACATCCTGGAGGTCTATTGAGCACATCCAATCATTTGCCTGCAGTTAGGGCAGGATGGATAAAAGAGTGACCATTCGGAATTTCATTTTAGATACAGAAAGGTGCAAGGTGGACAGATCTTGGCTAGGTTTGAGGTTCCCCATTTTCTTCAGCACTAAAAAGACCTTGGAGTAAATGCCTGATCCGGATTGGTCTGGGGGGACAGGTTGGATGACCCATTTGATTAGCAGCTTTTTTAATTCTAGTGCTGCTTCCTCCCTTTGCATGGATGGGATGTCTGGGAGGTGTTTCTTCAGTTGTGGTGGTTCTTTGAATGAGATAAAATATCCTCTGGATATAATTCGCAACACCCAGCTATCTCCTCTAACGGACTCCTCATGCTGTTGGGTGTAGTGACAGGCGACCCCCGACTGCCTCCAGAGACTAGCAGTCAGGCAACCCTTCAGGGCTGCTGCCAGGGTTTCTCCGAGAAGGGTTCTTGGGACTCAACATTTCTAGGATCCCCTCTGCCTCTACGGCGGAGTCTGTCATAATCCCCTCTGCTACTGGGGAAGGCGAGTCCTGAGTGCCCCAGGAAACCACCTGGGACTTCCGGAACCACATCTTCTTTGTCCCTTGCTGATTCCTGGAAAAGATCGTTGAGGGGAGGAGAAGCGGATTTAGATGGCAGACAGTGTCTTCCCATCCTATTCACTCTGGACCAGTCTCTCTAACGGATTTCCCATCGTAAGGGGTATTTGTAAAAGACGTCTTAAAGGGTTCTGAGAATTGACAAAGCTAGAGGCAGGTGTCGCGCCTGATGGCAACACCCATCCTGGCAGCCCTTGCGGCTCCCTCTGTAGCATGGGAGATCAGAAACATGGACATATTCTAAACTGCTTTAAGAGTGGCCATTCGCGTGGAGAACTTCTTTTTGTCCTCCGCCGACATGGACTCTGGGGTCGACTCGGCAACTTCTTTGACGAAGACTCGTAATTGAATGACGTGTGCCATGTAGTTCAGCGCCCTTACCAAGGTGGTTGCTGAAGCATACACCAGCTTCCCAAAGAGGTCCAATGGCCTTGATTCATGATCAGAAGGGCAAACCATGGAGCTCTCCTGCACAAACTCCTTCTTGGTGGCAGATGCCACAACCATAGCATCCACTGGGGACCTCTTATTCCAGCACTTCCTGTCCGATGGGAGACTCAAGATCTTGTCTGGGCGTTTGGGGATAGGGTCTATGGTGTCCTGTTCCTTCCATGCCCTAGATGTTGTAAGATCCACTAAAAGATCCGCAGGAGGGGACACCCAAGAGGCAGATGGGCCCATGCCAAACATCTGCAGAAACGCCAACTCGTCCGAGGTCAGTTTTGGGGCAGACCACCCCCCCCTCTGGCGGAGTTCCATGATGTCTCCAAAGGAAACATCCTTGGGGGGTTGACTTTGGGGAACCTTCCCCTCCTCCAAGTCAGTGTCTTTGGTGAGGGACTCTGGTGGAAAGTCCAAGTGCCTCCTTTTACATGTCCGTTTGTGAGTTATCTCCTTAGTGGGGCTCTCTGGAGAGGATTCGCAAACTTCCTGTTGCTCCCATGGGGGAGTCTCCTGAGGCAGGACGGGCACAGGCTGTCCCTGAAAGGGCAAGATGGTCAGGTCCGCAGCCAAAGCCGAGGGGGGTCTGGACAGAGTCAGAGGACGAGATGGTCAAGGGTCTCGAAACCAAGAGAACCCTCTCCACCATGTCAAAGGCCAAAGGGGAACAAACCTCCTAGGAGATATAACAGTGGGGGCTGTCCCCCTCTGACCCAACAGGGGAGTCGGAGCCAAAATGCCAAGAGGGATACTGCACTCCGAAATGCTCAGAGCCAACAGCACCCCCTCGGATCTGACCCAGAGAGCTCAGATCCAACACGCTTAAAGCAATGGCCGGCACTGAGGTACATGGAACAGTCAGCGACGACCCTTCGACCCAGAGGGTCCTCAGATCCAAGGACTCCGAAACCAAAGGTCAGATCCGAGAAGGAGTTATAGCTGTAAAGAAAGGTTGCAATCTACCCCCTCCAGAGGGAGAGGGTGCCAGGCAAGACCCCCCCCCCATCTGGGTCTGGGTGCAGATAAACCTCTGCATCATCTTGTCCATCGCTGATTTGCTCAAGCTCCGGGCAGATCGTAAAGAGGAAACCACCAAAACAGGTCTAGGAAGACAATGGAGAGAGGAGCTAACTGGGGACTGGACAGGGGCTTCCTCTGGCTCAGGGGAAAATCTGGTAGATCTAAGCTGAGGAGACCCAGGCCTAGTTGGAGGCCTTGCTTTCGATGGCGGACCAACTGTAACCGACCAGTTGGGGGACTGCTTGCGTGGCTTGTCCTTCTTGACCTTTTCTCCCTCCCCAGACCTCTTGGCGGGAGGTTGAGTCCCAGAGGCCGGGAACGAGGAGGAAGATGCAGCTGCTGCTGTTCCCGTGGGAAGCGAAGGATGAACTACTGTCCCCGAGGAGGGAAGTAGCACCTTCAGAATCACTTTGTCCCTCCTGTCCTTCAGTGCTCTGTGGTTGTACCCAGCACAGATAGGACAAGAGGTCTAAAGGTGTGCTGTTCCCAGACACACCACACACAGAGTGTGGCCATCTGCTGGGGACAGCTTATGGCCACACTCTGTGCATTTACGGAAACCTGATTTACGGGCTTCAGACATCCCTAAAAGAAACAGGCCCAACACACACACACACCCACGATATGAAAGACAGAAAAGAGTTGAAAGTAAACTTTTTTTTTTTTTGTACCGACAACCTCGCGAAAAGGTAAAAATAACAAAGAGAAGAAAAATATCAAAAAACTTAGATTTTTACTCTCAAAACTTGCAACTACACTAAGAGCTTGGATCACGCTTGCTGCTTTGCGAGTGGCAAATGAGATCTAAAGGGAGGAAAGAGATGGGGGGGCATTATGGGTAAGGGAAAGAACTGGGAGCTTGGATCAGTAGCTGGAAAATGAGGCCATGTCGGATCAGATTTGGATCCGAAACGCACAGGTTGAAGATAAAATTAAGTGAACTACTTCAGATCAAACAATTTAAAAAAAATGGAAGGGTTCTGCAGAAAGGGCACTTATCTGCCCATCAAATTAAGCCAACCGTCAATACTCAAAAGAGAGTTCTCTTCAGTGGCAGGAAAGCTCTGAAGGGTTTGGCACCCAAACCGGTCTTTTTAGTCAGCTCAGCTGACTGCTGATTTTGGCACATGAAAGGTGCTCTGAGGCTTTAGAAGCTGGCAGGCTGTTATATCCTATGCATAATATAACCCATATAGCTAAAGCTACTTCAGCAATGATCAATATAATGATCATTCTCTTTTCTTACCAGAAACAGCTTTAAAAGAATGGTCAAGAGCCTGCACCAGACCATGTTAACAAATTACTCCTGCCCACAGTAACTGAAACAGGAAAAGACATGTTTAGTTTTTAGTTTCTTTTTAACAGGAATTTCTGAAGAAACGGGACCAGAATTGCCAATAGCAACTTCCCAAGGGATGGGCACAGCATTCTGGATAAGCAGAAGCATTTACCCTGCTCCTTCTTCTAGGACAGATAAGAGTGGTACTACCTTGCCTGCTAATGGAACTCCAACGGACAAGGAGGACATATCTAACTCCCCAACCATTGTGGATGTAGGGGACTATGAGACAGGAAATCCACAGAAAATGATTCAAGGAAAAGTCTTGGCCACATCAGGATCATCCACCTGCAAAGGAAGCAAGCTACAAGCCTGCAGTGGTGAAAAAGGCTGCTTAATCTTTTTCTTTTTGCAGCTGGAAGAAGGCACAACCAAGGAACCTGTATGTTGCTCCATGGTTAAGCCAAAAATGGAGCTAGATTCCTGGGAAAAGTTAGCAGCAATATTCGGTAAAACAGGTAAGATGTTAAACCAACAACAGTTTCTCCAAAGAAAAAGTAGTTTTAAACTTTTTACCACATGATTAAAAAAGTGACACCTGTTTAAAATTACCTAAAAGTTATGAGACAGTCAACAGAAACATTTTTTTCCTAGCTCAACTCATTAACACCTATGTAGTGTGGAATGTCACACCTCTAAAATCCTACACACATCCTGCGTGCAAGAGCATTTTCTGAAAAATTAATTTAAAAGCGTATAATAAACAAATTTAAATATTTTGTGAATAAAAGCTATTAAAACTTCACAAACAATGTTATCTGTAAGAAGTATTCTTTACAGTGATAATAGTCACTGCATTCATAGTCTTTTCCATATATTCTCTAATGTATTATAATGCACATAAACCCTACATTGTATTTTTAATAAACTTTCACAAACAAATGTTCATATCTTGTAAACTATACAACACAAACATATTGTTAGGATATTTTTGTTAACCAGAGATAAACTTTCACAAGACACCAAACTTCCTCTAGATGTGCATGTTTGAGATATTTACAGAAACAATAAAATAAGAAGTTATGTACTCACCATAATGTTCCATGTTTGTTGTCCACAATCTCGCCTTCATTCTTGCTGGTTGGGTTTGGAACCGAGCATCGGTTCCAACTCGGCCTAATACTAAAGCTCAAGAACTTCCACTGGCTCTAGGCTATACCCTATCCCATTATGCTTAGGGAAGATAACCCAGATCTTATTTGCAAAATAACACATCTGAATTTTATATACCAAAAATCCCAAAGGTAATAGCTATTAGCCTATGCCTCAAGAGGCAGAAGGGAAGCAGAGAATTAGAAGTTATGTACTCACCATAACGTTCCATCTGAGTAGGTGTATTCATTTGTCTGCAACCTGTGGGTTATGGATCCGATATCGGATCCGAACCGGCATAGTTTCCAGCTATGGATCCAAGCTCTCAGCTCCTCCCCTCACCCATAATGCCCTGCTCTACCCTCATGACCTCAGATCGAGTTTGCCAAAGCAACAATACCCTCAAAAGGGTAACCAGTAATATGCAGGAAACTGAAAGGCCAGGGGATAGGATGGTTGCAGACAAATGAATACACCTACTCAGATGGAACGTTATGGTGAGTACATAACTTCTAAATCTGAAGTAGGATATTCATTTGTCTGCAACCTGTGGGACAGAGTCCCCAGCTACCTGAATCTTGGGCGCCATCATGGAAGGATATTCCGGAGCACCGAGCCAAAGGATGCTCTACCCTGGATGCAAGATCCAACTTATAGTGAGAAATAAATGTATGAGACGAAGCCCATGTAGCTGCTGCACAAATATCATCCAGAGGAATCCTAGCCTTGAAGGCTGCTGAGGTAGATACTGACCGGGTTGAATGGGCGTGAACACCCTCCGCTGCGGGCCTTCCTGACGCTTGATAAGCCAATAAAATGCACTGTGAAATCCAGCGGGACAAAGAAACTTTGGAAATTGGCTTGCCCAAATTGAATTTTGCAAAGGAAATAAACAGCTGGTCGGATTGCCTATGACCAGCTGTCCTGTTGAGATAAAATCTTAGTTGCCTGTGAACATCTAGTGAGTGTAGCCTATATTCACCTTTGTTTTCATACTTAGGGAAGAAAACAGGGAGGTTAATAGATTGATTGATGTTTGCTTCAGAAGCGATTTTAGGAAGGAAGGACGGGTTGGTCCTGAGGGAGACACGGTCCGGATAAAAAACCAAGTAAGGAGGTTTAGCTGATAAAGCTTGAAGTTCAGAAACTCTCTTGGCTGATGTAATGGCTACCAAAAAGGCTGTCTTATAAGACAAGAATTTGAGGTCCACTGTGCGGTCAAGGCCTGTAGGACCAGAGAAAGGTCCCAAGGAGGAACTGCTTGCTTAATAGGGGGCCTGAGAAGGAAAGTACCTTTAAGAAAGGATTTGCACAATTTGGCTGACATAAGAGGATTAGACTCTTGACCAATGTGATAGTGAGAAATTGCCGCCAGTTGAACTTTGACTGTGGAACTGCTGGCACCATCATTAAAGAGAGAGGTTAGAAAATCAAGCACTACGGGAGAGGAACCGTGAAGGGATCTAGGCCTTGTTCCATTTGCTTTGGTAAACCTTTCTAGTGGCTGGTTTATGAGCCGCCACCAAAATAGCCTTTACCGGAGAAGAAATACCGGGAGTCCTTATCAAGAGTGGAACTGGAGCAGCCAAGCGGTCAGCTTCAGGTTGTCCAGGTTCGGAGGAGGAATGCAGGATGGATGGGATATCAGATCCGGATGGGATCTAGAATCCAAGGAGGATTCACCGAGTGAGACCTTAGGAAGGGGAACCAGATCTGTCGAGGCCAGAATGGAGCAATGAGAATCATTCTGCAACCCACCCGAGAGGCTTTCTGAAGAACTTGCAGCATCAGAGGCAAGGGTGGATAGGCATACAGAAGACCGGGTGGCCAAGCATGCACCAGGGTACCTCCGGAGGAGGTATCAAAAACTGTCGCACTTGGTGTTTGAGGGAGAGGCAAAAAGATCGCATGAAGGAGTTCCCCACGCTACTTGACAATTGAGAGACCACTCGTAAGGGGTCAGAATGGTGCGACTGAGCTTGTCCGCTAGGATGTTGGACCGACCGGAATGTGCGCTATGAAGCGATTGGTGGAGATTGCCCATTCCCAAACTCTCATGGCCTCGACAAAGAGGGTAAGACCTTGTTCCCCTTGCTTGTTGATGTACCAGACAACAGACATATTGTCCGACTGAATCGCAATTGTTCCCAAGGGAAGAAAGTAGAGCACCGCTCATCTCTAGAACATTGATATGCAGTAAGGGTCCGTGGTCACCGTGGCGAGGGGAGAAGCACAAAATGGAGATCCGGGAGTGGAGCCACCACAAGAGGGACCGCTTGCAAGCCTTGCTGATCGCTATGGGATGATACATGGGAGAGCAAGGTAAGACCACTGTACTAAGAGCGTCCACTGTAGAATGCGCATATTGAGCCTGGCAAGAGGAAGAAGAGCTATCGACGCCATGGACCCTATAGACCTCACGCCCAACCCCCCTGCAACAGAACATGAATGGAGAATGCCCCGCACCTGGAGCTGCAGATTCAGAATCCTGTCCGCAGTAAGGAAGGCTCCTAAACTCCTTGTGTCTAGTCTGGCCCCTATGAAATCTAAGAGCTGAGTGGGTGCCAGGTTGGACTTTGTATTTATTGTGATGCCCAGAAATGGAGCAAGATGGAGAAAGGAGTCTGAGAAGTAGATGCCTTGTTGGGAGCCAGTCGTCCAGGTAGGGAAAGACCTGTACCCCTGAAGCCTCAGGTGGGCCGCTACCACTGCTAGTACTTTGGTAAACACCCTGGGGGCTGTGGTGAGACCAAAGGGAAGGACCCGGAACTGGTAGTGACTGGCTCCCAGGCGGAGAAACCTCCTGGAGCGCCTGTCCATTAGGATGTGGTCCTTGAGATCTCAGTGGCATTCTCCCAGAAGAGAATAGATTGTAGAGTGACCATTCGAATTTTTCTTTGGGGACTGCCAGATTCAGAGAGAGAGGTCTAGGATTGGTCTTAGTTCCCCGTCTTTTTGGCACTAAAAGAACCTGGAGTAGAACCCTGATCCGATCTGGTCTGGGGAACGGGCTGGATGGCTCTTTTCTCTAGCAGATGGCCAATTTCTGCTAAGCGGCCTCCCTTTGACCGGGTGGTACGTCTGGGAGGGACTGCATCTTTGGAAGGTGAAGGAAAGGAATGTGATATCCCTGGATATGATTTGGAGAACCCAGCGGTCCGATGTTATGGACTCCCATGCCGCTAGGTGCCCCCCGACTGCCTCCAGAGTAGAGCAGTCGGGCAGCCCTCAGGGCTGCCGTTCAGAGAAAGGTTCCCTGGACCCGAAGTTTCTGGGAGCCCCTCTGCCTCTAGGGCGGCGTCCTCCTTGTCCTCCTCTGCCACGGAAGGACTGGTTGTCCGGAGCAGGCTGGGACTGCTGCGACTTCGGAACCACATCTTCTTCTGACCCTTTTGGTTCCTAGAATAGGGCCTCTGGGGTGCAGAGAAGCGGATTCCGACGGCAGACAGCGTCTTCCGTCCTTCTCGCTCTGGGTCAACGTCGCGAACGGTCTTGCCAAACAGAGCAGAACCATCAAAGGCGTTAAGCACGCACGCCTTGAAGGGCTCAGAGAAATGAGTGGCGGAGCCAGGCCTGGCGCCAGCGACCAGTCCTGTCCCCGCAGCTCTCAGCGCCCTCCGTAGCATGGGAGAGTAGCCGCATAGAAGTATTCGTGACTGACCTTAGAGTGGCCATTTTGGTGGAGTGCAGAGCTCTGTCCTCCTCCGAAATGGACTCAGGCGGGGATGCAGCCTACTCCTTAATAGGGTCTCGCTGCATCCTAGTTCAGCGCCCTCACGAAAAGGTCGCGAACTGAACATCCGCTTAGCGGTCCATCATCCGAGACTCCTTGCTCGGTGGGTGGACTGAGGGACTCTCCTGAGCCAGTTCCCTCTTGTGGCCGCCATCAACATGGCATCTACAGGAGGCCCCTTACTCCAATGGGTCCTGTCAGAAGGCGGGCTAAGGATTTTGTCAGGTCTTTTGGGAATTGGCTCCACGGTGTCCGGTTCCTTCCACGCCCTGGTGGTAATAAGGTCCACCAGGGGTCGGCAGAGGACACCCAAGAGGTAGAATGCCTCCAAGAACACGGACTCGTCCGAGGAAGACTTGGGGCAGACCACCCCTGATCTGAGCATTTCCATGATGTCTCCAAGGAGACATCCTCGGGGTGACGGGAGCCTTCCTTCCTCCAAGTCCGTGTCTTCAGTGAGAGACTCAGGAGTCTATGTGCCTCCAGGAGCCTCCTCTGGGGGCTGTCAGAAGAGTCCTAGCAGCCAATTGCTCCATAGGAGCAACGCTGTCCCAGGGGCCGGATGGTGGAAGCCTGGCCCAGTGCAGAGGGGGGGTCCGGAGACCCTCAACAGAGCCCTCTCCACTACATCAAAAGCCGACCTCGACCAAAGGATCCGACAATCCCTCGGATCCGAAGAGTGGATCGGAGCCGGCGCTGCACTCGGATCCGAAGGACAGTGCGCTCCGACACGAAGGAGCACTGATCCCCGGATCCGGCTCGGATCCAGGCTCCGAGATCGGGTCCGACACACGGCATGGTCGGATCCGGTACCCAGTACTATCGGATCCGACCTCCCCGCTGCTCGGCTCCAGCTGCTCGAACCCGGGAAGGGTCGGAGAAGGAGCGATAGGGCGAAAAGGGTGTTGAGCTCCCATCTGCATCTGGGCCTGGATGAACCTTCGCATCATCCGGTCCAGATCAGCATCCGCTACGAGGTAGGCCTGGAATGCCTCCTCGATAGCCTCGCCGATCGGGTCTCCTCCTCCTCAGGACCCGGTGAGAAGCACACAGGTGAGAAGGAGGAGAGGGAGAAGCCGGCAAGGGCGAAACAGAGGTCTCAGCATCCCTCTCCTGTCCTGAAGCGGGAGTTTGAGTCCCAGGAGCAGGAGGGGTGCTACAGCTGAAGACCCGCCAGGACCAGCTTGGACCTCCGCTCCTCAGTGCCCTGGGGTTGAACCCTGCACAAATGGAACAGCCAGATGTGAGGTGCTCAACCCCAAGACACTAACACACAGTGTGGCCATCAGCGGTGAGAGCTTATGGCCACACTAAAGAATGACTTAGGCTGGTCAGCCATAGTCAAAACTTCCCAAAAGTTACAGAAGTAACTTAACAAAACTAAAACAAGCACACAGGCCTCACACACACTCTAATTACCAGCGAGGAGGGAATAAAAAATACTACTGTAAATTAAATTTAAACTAAAAACAGTCAATACAGAAAGGGAACCTACAACTTTCACACAAAAAAGTTTAAAGAAAGCAAAAAATTTCTATTTTTATACAAGAAAAATACCACTTAGCTGAGAGCTAAAGACACCACATCCAGTTACCAGCGCGGCAAACAAGATCTGAGGTCATGAGGGTAGAGCAGGGCATTATGGGTGAGGGGAGGAGCTGAGAGCTTGGATCCATAGCTGGAAACTATGCCGGTTCGGATCCGATATCGGATCCATAACCCACAGGTTGCAGACAAATGAATATCCTACTTCAGATCACACTTTGCAACCAATAACAATTTCCTCTCAATCCTCTAGGAGTGAAGGTTGGAGGAAGGAGGGTGGGACGCAAAAATGAAGGCAAGATTATGGAAAACAAACATGGAACATTATGGTGAGTGCACAACTTCTTAATGTTATGTTATCCTATCTCACCTTCATTCTTGCTGGCTGGGACAGCGTCCCTAGTACCTTATAGGTTCATAGGTAGGTACTAGGCTATTGGCCCTAGGGCCTATATAAGCCTAGCCAAGGGTACCCTGGCTTTCGCCACCCAAGAAAATTATTTTCCTGTGCCACTGTCGAGCAGAGCCACAGAAGTGATCCCCGGGGAGAATTTCCTATCTCCCAACCAATCATCAAGATTTTTCTTGAAGAGCGCTAATGAGGAGCTTTGTTTGATATAGATAGGTAGCTTGTTCTAGAGTATGGGAAGTCTCTGGGACAGGAATATATCCCTCCAGCATGTTCTGTTTATTGTGGTGACAAGGTTTAGGTCCCTAGACTGTGTAGCTCGTAGGGATTGTGATTTCTTTAAGTGGAGCATGTCTAAAAGCTTTGGGTTTGACATAGCTTTGTGTGTTAGGCAGAGATTGCCGCTGAGTAGGCGATATGCAACGGAGTAAAGCTGCAGTTTTTTTAGACAGTCTGCATAGGGCATCTGTTTGAGGCCACTAATCCTCTTTGTGAGGTATTTCTGTGGCCTTTCCAGTTGTTGTAGATGTCTTGTGAGGTACATACCAAAAGGGGCATTGTACTCAATAATGGGTCTAATGAGTGACGAGTAGAGGGGAACAATGACCTCTTTTTTCCTGGATGAGAAATCTTTTGTGATGAGGTGTGCCACATAGAAGGATTTCCTGACTACTGTGGTGATGTGATTATCAGAGGAGAGACTACTGTCCACCTGTGTCCCAAGGTCTCTTATCACACTTTCAGTGTTAAGTAGACTACCACCTATGTGGTAGTTCATGGGTACTGAGTTTTTACCAAAAGGGATGACGATGCACTTTTTGGCATTGAGCTTGAGGCCATGGCTTTGACACCAGGCATCCGTCTCAGCGAGGCCCTTTTGTAGGATGTCCACATCTTTTGGAGTTTTGATTATGGCTCCTAGTTTGCAGTCATCTGCGAACTTCGTTAGCCAAAGACCTTCTGTGTTGGCCTGTACTTCAGGGAAGTAGATACCAAACAGAAGAGGACCCAGGACTGAACCCTGTGGTACTCTCCACTTGTCACTGGTCTGAAGTTAGATTTGAAGTCTGCTACTTTCACAGTGTGGGTTCTGTCAGTGAGCCAGTTGGTAACCCATCTTGTTACATAGGGATTTATACCTAGTTTAGTGAGTTTATCTATAATTCCAGAGTGGGGGATGGTGTCGAAAGCCTTGGCGAGATCTAGATAGGCTGTGTGAACCATCTTACCATCATCTATGGCTTCGGTGACTGCTTCAAAGAAGTCTATCAGGTTTAGGAGACATAATCTGCCTTTTACAAACCCGAACTGGGTGGGGTCCTGAGTTTGGAGATTACCAATGTCATTGTTTATAAGTTCCATGATGATACGTTCCATAGCCTTGCAGACCAGGCTCATTAGGCTAATGGGGCGGTAGTTTCCGGGGTCTGTGGTGGCTCCCCCTTTGTGGAGTGGGATAACTGTCGCTTTGCGCCATTCAGTGGGCACATAGCCTGAGGTGAGGCTATGATTGAACATGGTACTTGGGTGGGGTGCCAGTTCATTTTGTAGTTCATGTAGAACACAGCCTGGGATGTCGTCAGGTCCCATGGATGCTGTGTTCTTGGCTTTGGATAGTGTGTTTTTTACCTGTGCAGCTGTGATTACAGGAACTTTGCATTCTTCTGGTATAGAGATGGGCCCTTTAGGGGATAACAGGGGGGTAAAGTTAGCACTGAACCTATCTGCCAGGATGTTGGCAATATCAGTTGGTTCTGTATATTTAGTGCCATTGTGCTGCAACTCAGAGCAGATCTGAGTGTTGCCATTGAGATTTCTTGGGTGGCTCAAGGGAATAAACTCTTCAGAATAGTGGAACCAAAGGAAGCCCTGTTCCGGGAGGCCACATCTACTTTGTAATGAGTGATAAAGGTATGGGGTTTGACCCATGTGGCTGAAGCACAGATTGAATCTATAGGTAATCTGTCCTGAAAGGTGGCCAAAGTTGACATAGCTCTTTTTGAGTGGCTCTAATCTTTCCTGACAGTTGTCTATGTTGAGAATTATATGCAAGGGTAATAGTGTCAGTAAGCCATTTTGACAAGGTAATTTTTGATATTGGAGCACCTTTTCTGTTATCTGAGAAGGCAACGAGTAACTGGTCAGACTTTCTAATTTCCTTTGTTCTATGCAAACAGAAGCATAACTGTCTGTGTACATCAAGTTGGTGTAGGGAATATTCTGCCTTGTTGCCATACTTTGCACAGAAAACAGGCAGGTCGATGGATTGATTTAAATTGGTTTCAGAATATACTTTGGGAAGAAACGAAGGATTTGTTCTAAGACAGAAACTGTCTGTGAAAAACTAAGTAGGGAGGGCGTATGGACAGAGTTTGATGTTCCGAAACTCTCCTAGCTGAAGTAATGGCTACTAGAAAGGCTGTTTTCCAGGTTAGAAATTTTAGTTGGCAAGAAGGTAGTTCGTATGGTGGGAAAATCTAGAGTAGTCAGTACCAAATTAAGGTCCCAAGGAGGTGGTGGTTCTCTTATTGGAGGCCTTAGTAAAAATGTACCTCTCAGGAAGGCTTTGCACAATCAGTAAGATATTATTTTTGATCCCATGTCTACTATGTGGTAGTTAGATATGGCGGCTAATTGTACTTGTATGGTAGCTGCTGCTGCACCTTCATTAAAAATTTCTGCTAAGAACTCTGAAATTGTGCTTACAGGGGCTGTGAAGGGATGTATGTGATTCTTGGAAGCCCAACAAGAAAATCTTTTCCATTTGCTAGCATAAAGCTTTCTAGCTGTTGTCTTATGAGCTGAAACTAGAATACTTCTCACTGCAGGGGATATGTCTGGAAACCTGGCTAAGATTGAAAGTGGAGCAGCCAAGCTGTCAGTTTGAGGGTCTGGATAGAGGGATGGAGTGTCCCTGACTGATGAGTCAGATCATCTGGTACTGGGTCCAGAATCCATGGCTCTTTTTCGGAGATGGGGCCATAGGAAAGGAAACCAGATCTAACAAAGCCAGTATTGAGGGATGAGTATTAACCTGCAACTCAATGCTTTGGCTTTCTGTAAAACTTTGGTGATTAAAGGGAACGGGGGAAAGGCGTAAAGGAGCACCGAGGGCCAATTGTGAATGAGTGAATCCCTTGGTGACTACTCAGCGGGGGAATTAGGGCAAGGTGGCTGTTGCAGCTGGTGTTCATGGACGTGGCAAACAGGTCGCAACAAGGCTGGCCCCACTTGCGAAAAATCTGGTTCGCAATTTCCTGTTTTAGGAACCACTCGTGAGGGATTAGAATGGCTCTGCTCATTTTGTCTGCTATCACGCTGCACTTCTCTGGAATATGCCCTGCAATCAGAAACCGTTGAGAAGAGACTGCCCACTGCCATACTCTTTGAGCCTCTTGGCACAGGGTGTAGGATCTGGTTCCGCCTTGTTTGTTGATATACCACACCACTGACATGTTGTCGGTCTGTACTGCAATCGTGCCCAGTGGAAGAGAGTTCTGGAATGCCTGCAACGCCAGAAGCACCACTCTCATCTCTAGGACACTGATGTGCAAGTGGTACTCGTGTTCCTGTCAAGTTCCTTGGACGGTCTTTCCTAGACATTGCCCCCCCCACCCTATCTGGGAAGCATCCATGGTCACTGTGGCTACTGGTTGGGGGAGAGTGAATGGCCTGCCAAGAGTTATCTGCGGGGAATGAAGCCACCAACGTAGGTCTTTCTAGGATCTCACCCAATGGGATGTCCTGGGGCACTGGGAGGGGGGATGGTAGAGAGGCAGACCGGCACTTTTGGGGGAAGAGTGCTTGGATCAGAGAGTGGAGCCATTCAGGGTGACAGCACACTCCTCATCACCTTGAAGGCACCACGACCTGGGTCCAAGGAAGCCTCCAGCACCGAAGAGCCAGGAAACTCTTCTCACACCAAGGAGGTGGGCTCCGAGGCAAATATAGGCACCGAGCTGACCCGCGCTGATGTCCCAAGAGGTAGATTCGGATCCAACAGGGGTCCAATCAGACTCTCCTACCTGGACCCGATGGGGGAGCGCCTGCTCCCTGACCCTTTGACTGAAGATGGTACCAAAAAGGTCAGAGCAGAAGTTTGGACTGAAAACCCTGGGGTGAGTCTTGGACCCGACGGTTCCACCACAAACACATCCAAGCACTTCTGCTCTAAAACCATTTGGGTCAAAGGAAAAACAGAAGACGGGGCCAGTAGGAGGCAGCAGATGTTGGTTCCATTTCCTTTTGGGCTGGACTCGAAAGGATCTTGGCTAGAGCCAGAGTCCAAAGCAACCTCTTGACCAAACAATTCACATCATCATCCGAAAGACACCTGGATAATCGAGAGGACAGGGCTGAGGATTTTATTCTGCCAGCCACAGACTGTAAGATAGGTGATTGGGGGACAGAGGACACCAGCTCCGCATAGAACTCCTAGTCGGTTCCAACAAAACTGGTGGAACTGAAGTAGCAGTCTTTTTGGGCCCAAAAGCCTTCGGGTCCAAAGTCGAATCCTTTGATAGCTTTTTAGTCGGCTCAGAAGCAGGAGCCGAAGAAGAAGATCTTTTAGTAGACTTGTCCGATTATGGTGACTGGGATGATTTTGAAGAGGTCTGGTTCCCTTCTAGAGCCTCAGCAAATGGAAGCAATCCGTTAATCATCAGTTTGTTTCTAAGTTCTTGCAGTACCTTGGAACTGAACCCATGACAGCTAGAACATGAGTCTTGGAGGTGTACTGCACCTCAACAGTTGACACAACTAGTCTGCCCATCGGTTAAGGACATTTTCTGAGCACAGGAGTCGCACGTTCTGAAGCTTGACTGCTTCACTTCTTTGCCTTCCTTGGACATAGTAACAAAAACACAGCAACAACAAAGATGACTGCCCAGGAAGTAGGTAAGAGATAGAGATAATAATGCTAACAAAAAACTATCAAGCTATCAACCACCACACTAAGACAAAAGGTAATTATATAAATTCTACTCTACTTTTTTTTTTTTTTTTTTTTAACACTCAAGCAGGGGAGAGAAAAGGGCTACAGAAGAAGTCTCAAACGATGATCCCCTCTAGCCAGAGGAGATGTCTCTAACTTAAATGACGAAACCTCTTAGGAAGGGGTAGAAGGAAGGAAAGAGTTGCCCTCTAATTTAAATCGATAGAAGAAGAAAGACGAACCCTCTAACTTAAATGGGTTCGTTAAAGTTTTAAAAGATGGGACAGGGAGTTGTAGGCCTAGCAAAAGCAACGCCCAGCCACAACAAACACAACAAGCAAGAAAACTTAGGAATTCACCACAGTGAAACCTAAAAACACCATCAGTTAGCAACACACACAAAAAAAAAAATATATATATATATATATATATATATATATGCAAATTATTTCAAAATAAATGAATAACATCCAAAAAAAGTATTTCACTTACCCTGAGACTAGTGAGAAGCATCCAATCTAGTTTAGTGGCTAACAAGATCTGGATTATCTACCCTAAGCATAATGGGATAGGGTATAGCCTCAAGCCAGTGTAAGCTCTCGAGCTTTAGTATTGGGTCGAGTCAGAACCGATGCTCTGTTCCGAACCCAACCAGCAAGAATGAAGGCGAGGCAGGACAACTTAACATCATTTGTTTAATTGTACAATTAGAAATACAAATACTGGGTATCTCTCAAGATGGGCAACTTACAGTGCAAATATCACAGATACTTTTCTTCAACAACATCAAAGGTTTCACCTAATGTCATGTGATAGTTTGGAAGTCACTTAATTTTTGAGGTATCAAGTACATATGGTAATATTGCTTATTTTCATAATTCTGAAAAAACAACTAGCAATATTTTTAGTGTATTGGGATATAAACCAGCATTTTCAGCAAATTGTCCTGTTTTACACCTCAGTAACATGTAGGTCTTTTAGTTATGAAAATGTGAACATAAATATGAAAAGTATGAATAAGTGCCAAATCCATTTTTTACACTGCAGGACATCCCATATTAACAGTCTTGGTGTCATTTTGTTAAGAACTCCTTGTCCTTTCTAATATTGCCTGTTATTAGCTGGTAAGTCACTTTGTTAAAGAACCAGACCCCCAAGAAGTTCTGGATGCCATAACGAGGCATGCATGTGAACTGGAAGCAACCAAAAAAGGCATTATAGGCTTGAGAGAGTTAAACGTACAACTTTTACAGAAAAAAGTATGTTTTCTGTGATAAAAAGCAGAAGCGGAAGATCCTCCCAAAGGGAATTTATCTACCCAGCAATGGAGCAGTGTTAGTTGACTGTTGATCCTCGAAATCCCGCAGTGGGTCAATCTCTTCTGTGACAAGAAAGCTCTGAAGGGCTTTGTGCCCATACCACTCTTCTTAGTCAACTCAGCTGAAGCTAATGGTTTGGGATTTTGGAAAAGTGCCCCGAAGTTTTGGAAGGTAGCCAGCTGTTATATCCTATGCAAGATATAATGACATAGCTTAGGCCGCTGCAGCAGTAATCATTAACGAACATCTTTTACCACAGCAGTAATCATAATGATGAATATCTTTTACTTTTCCTGCCTGAATAACTAGAAAACAAGGAAAAGGCAAAAATGAGCTCCTTAGCAAATCCCAGCAAGTCTTTCCTGTCCACAAAAATAGAAACAGGAGGTGGCAACATTTTTTCACTCTTGACAAAATTACCTACCTACCTTATGCATTTTTATCCCACATTCAGGTTCTCTATATCAGCTATGTGAGAAAGCTTCACCTGCCCTTTCCTCCGTGACAAAAAAAGAGTGGTTTTCCCTTACTCACCAAGGCCATCCCTACAAGATCCAGACAATGTGGCTATCCCCCAGTTCTTGCTTGCTGTAGATGCAACACCAAGAGTCCGCGGGGAGAAAGATGAACAGTCTGAGGAACCAAGGGAGGCCCCAGCACAGTCACTAGCAGATGGGTCATAAAAAAAGTCATCCTGACACCTAAAGTCTCCCTAAAAACTTTCTATTAGCTTCTTCATAACTTAGCTGATAATGAGATCATAAAGGCAGATATAGGAGCTTGGATGAGTCAGCAAAAAGGTAGAGAAAGTACAGTTGTGTAAAATCTTGCCATAATGGTAGATGTCCTTCTCTTCACTGTTGCAGTGTTCATTACATTAGGGCTCCCCTGTCAAGGGCGGCCTAAAGTCCAGCCAGTATACCAAAGCCTTCAGGATGCCTTAAGGTATGGCGTACATGTGATTTCCAGCCACATCACCCCCAGAACTGAAAGCCCCAGTGGGAATGCCAGTCCAAGAAAAAGAGAGGTAATCAGTATGTCAAGAAGAGAAATGGACCATGGGAGGGGGTTGGGGGTGGAGGGAGTCGGTGAATACTGCAACAGTGAAGACAAGGACATCTACCATTACGGTAAGATTTTACGCAACTGTACTATGTCCTTCCATTTCACTTTTGCAGTATTCATTACATTAGGGAGACTGCCAAAGCACAGGAAGAAATTTGGGAGGAGGAAGGACCAGCAGAGCCCTCTAGAAAGCCATTGAAGTATGGCCATAGCAAAACCAGTTCTAGCTCTGGAGATTTCATCCAACCTGTAGTGCTTGGTAAATGTGTGCAAAGAAGTCCAGGTAGTTGTCTCAAGAATAGAGTTAGTACCCAAACCTTTGAAAAAAGCACCAGAAGAAGCCACAGCCCTAGTAGAATGAGCCTTAATAGAACAAGGAAGGCTCTTACCATGAAAGGAATAACAAAAGGAAATACCTTTAGAGATTGAAGAAGAAATAGTTTGCTTGGACAAAGCTAATCCTAAGGACCTAGGATGTAAACAAAGAGCTGGTCAAATTTCCTGAAAGTCTAAGTCTTATCCAAATTAAATCTGAGTTGTCTCTGCACATCCATGTGCAGCCAATTCTCACTGGCAGATTGCAGAAAAGGTAAAAAAGTGGGCAAGTGAACAGACTGATTAAGGGACAACTCATTCACCACCTTGGGCATAAAAGGATTAGTACGCAAGGACACCCATTCTTTATGAAACACCAGAAAAGGAGGACAAGCCATAAGGGCTTGAAGCTCAGAAACCTATCTGGCAGAAGGACTAACAAAAGAACAGTCTAAGACAAATGTTGCAAGGAAGCTGAAGCAGCAGGCTCAAAAGGATCCTGAGTCAATTTCTCCAAAACAAAATTAAGATCCAAGGTAGGAGGAACAGACTTCCTGGGAGGCCTAATATGAAAGATGCCTTTAATGAATTGTTTAGCTTCAAATCTAGAAACTAAAGGAGAAGATAAAGCCAGACAAGCAGAAACAGCTGATAAGTGGACCTTAATAGAACAATAAGCCAAGCCAGCATTGAGCAATTCACACGGACAAAGAACCAAAGGAACATCTACAGAAAATGGATCCAGGTTATGAGAAAGACACCAAACAAAAAAAAAACCTTTTACATTTGGTTAAGTAGAATTTCCTAGCCTACTGCAGAACCCTATGCATGTCCTCAGGAAAAAAGGGGCCTATATGGAATCAAAATCCCATCACCCTCAAAAACAGTTGAAGAGTGGACAGGTGAGGATGGATGAGAGATCCCTTGTCTTGTGCAAGTAGAACCACCCTGTGAAGTAACTTGTGATGACTGTACTCGGCTAAATACAGAACAGGGAACCAATGCTGTTTGCCAGAAGGGAGTCATTAACAAGATTTTGGGAGCATCCTGTTGACTTTTGAACAGAACTTTTATGAATGAGGGAAAGTATAAAGAAACATCCCCTTCCATGAAAAAAATAAGGCGTCCACCTTCCAAACCAGAGAACCTGGGACTCTGGCACAAAATAGAGGAAGTTGTCTGTTCAGAGGGGAGGCAAACAGTCTATTTGAGGAGTACCCCACTGGGGGACAATGTCCAGAAACACATCCATATGAAGTATCAATCCATGGGATTGAGTTAAGAACCTGCTCAAAGTGTCTGCCACAATGTTTTGACCTGAGGGAATGTAAACTGCCTGAAGAGTCACTTGATACTGGACATCAAGATCCCACACCAACAGTGCCAACTGGCAAAGATAAGATCTTGTTCACCCAGTTTGTTTACATACTACATCACTGTGGTACTGTCTGTAAATACCTTCAGAGGTCCTGGAGAGAAAAGAGGATGAAAAGCCGGAAGAGCCAGCAGAATAGCTCTAGTCTTTCTGACACTGATGTGCTCCTTCTGTTGAAGAGGAGACCACATCCCCTGCACCTTTCGAAAGCCAAAATGCTCCCCATCCCACATCTGAAGCATCTGAACAGTTCCTGAGAGGGAACAGGGGGATGAAAAGGTAGCCTGTATTGAGAGACAACTGCTGGATCCATCAATGAAGTTTCTTCTTGAGACAAGGTAGAAGAGGAACTACAAAATTCTAGGGGATATGCATGTTGAAGCCGAACTGACTTCAGGAACCAATGAAACTTCCTCATGTGGAGTTTGATCAGAGAGAGCATAGGGATGGTGGATGCCATGAATCTCAGAACTCTCAGAAACTCCCTGGCTGTAATGGAGGGCAGCGGAAAAAGAGTTTGAAAGAAGGAAATGAGAGTTGAGGCCTTGAGAGGAGGCATAGGCACAATCTGAATCCTGCAACCCAGAAAAACATGGTCCTGAGGAGTCGTCAGAAAAGACTTTTTGAAGTTTATTGTGAAACCCAGGCTCTGTAGAAGGGGAATGGCAAAATGAAGATTTTGCAACAGGATCTCTGGACAGGATACCTGAAACAGGAGATTGTCCAAATAAGGAAGTATATGGATCCCCTGAATCCTACAAAAAGCAATCAGAGGAGCAAGACATTTTGGTGAATATACCTGGAGCAGTAGAAAGGCCAAAGGGCAAAGTAGAGAACTGAAAAATGCCAAGAAGCAGAGAAATGTGAAAACTTCCATAAAAGGGGTGGATCAGAAAATGCAAATAAGCGTCCTTGAAGTCCAGAGACACCATATAAGCCTGAGGAAGCAAAAGAGGAAACAAAGTCTGAAGGGACAACATTTGAAAAGAAGAGCATCTTCAGAAAAGTGTTTAGATGAGAGAGGTCTAGAATTGGTCTCCAAGTACCCTCTTTTCTGGGTACTAGAAACATCCTGGAGCAAAACTCCCACCCCCTATGGGACACAGGAACCTCTTAAATAGTACCCTGAGTTAAAAGGTCCCAAAGCACCCCTGTGAAAAAGGAGAGTTTTACCTGAGGGGGCTGAGCAATAACCATGAAAGGGGAAGGGATTTCCCATACCATGGAATACCCTTGGAAAATAATGGACAGGACCCAGGAATCCTAAGTAGTCTGTAGCCAAACAGGGAGAGAGAGACGAACAGAAAGAGGAAAATGGCTGAGAAGAATAGGATAGTCAGACAGCACCTAGTTTATCGGGAAAGGAAGACTCCTGAGCCACTGAAGTCTGAGTAACTTTAACAGGAGGAGCCTGCTTGCCACTATTTTTGCCCTTAGAAGGGGGGTGAGATTACCTGTGAACAAAAGCTGGCTTATTGGAGTAATTTCGCTGAAATTTAGGCACAGCAGAAACAAACACCGATGAGAGAGTGGGCTTCGAACATGCATGCAGAGCACAATGGATTAGCAGTCCATCACTTTAACTATTTGGCCATTCCATCGCCTTAACTACTTAGCCATCTCATCACAAGTTTAAGATCCTGTAAATCCTTGCTCTTATCCTGAAGGGACTTAAACAAAGCAACAGCAGCTTTCAACAAATGAGTGTTTATTATCAAGAGAGGCACCCATCAAGTTAGCTTTAATATCATTCGGCAAAGGTTGAAGCCAAAGCCAAGAATACTTCCTCATCACTGACCCAAAAACAGCAGCCCTAGGAGAAGCATTAGCTGCATAACTACACAATGGAATGACGAGCCACCTGGGAAGAAGTCCCTAACAGGGAAAGGGCAGAAGTTTTACCCTCAGAGTCTGGAAATTCAGAGATAAACTGAAAATCTGGGATAGGAGAGCCAAAAAGTACCTGGACATACGGCTCTGATAATTAACAGCCCTAAAAGCCAAGGTAGCTGAAGTGTAAATCTTACCTAGCCTTTCCATGGTTTTGCTATCAGAGGGCAGTAATTTGGGAGAAGGAGGCAACTGAGAAGGCTCGTCAGAGGTTGCAGACACCACCAAGGGGTCAGCAGCAAGACACTTGTGCAGAAATGGTTTCCTGAAAGCAGGGGGCTGAGAAGCATTGAAAAACACATCCAACAAGGCAGGAGGAACAGCAGAAGGTTTAGGAGAGTCCAGCTGCAGCAACTCATAGTATCTTTCATGTACCTCAGAGGGTTTACTATCAAAAATTCGAAAATAAAAAAAAAGTGTACCTAACGTCGAATTTTAACATCGGAAATGAACATTTCCATATGCACCTAATGTCATAAACAGCTGTTAATTGTCGAAAATGTCGCTCGCGACATTTTCGACAATTAACAGCACTCCCACCCTTCCCTTAACTCCCTACCTAACTAGCCTACACTCACATCTATGCAGGGGGCAAGCCCCCCTGCACCCCCCTGTGGGGGGCTGCACCCCCCACACCCCTCCTAACTTAATATTCCAACTCCGAGATTGCACTACAGTGAGGAAAGGGATGTATTTCCCTAACCGCACTGTACCACGATCCCCTTACATGAGCGAACGTTATAATTGCGAATGCACAGTCCATTCGCAATGATAACGTTCACTCACATCACCTGCCGAACTATGAAGTATTCGAACATATGTTGTTCGAATACTTCATAGCCGTGCAATTGCACGTCGGCATTGTGATAGTAAACCACCTCAGAGACCTGAGCACAATCCCATTTAAAGAACTCCATCATCCTGGAAATGTGCCCCCCAAAATAAATCTCTTCAAAGGGAGTATCAAGACTGGTTGATTTCTCTTCCTCTGACCCATAGTCCAAAGGAGACGGAATCTGAGAAGAGTAAGCAAAGAATTCCTCATCCAAATACAGTTTCCTCCTCAGAGAAATCTTGTTCCCTCTGCCTTTTTAAAGGAGTAGAGGACCGGGGGGGGGGGGGGGGGGCTGGAACAGAAACTCCTTGAGGAGGTTTAAATGCCATCAAAGCACTAAACAAACCCTGAGTGAAGGCCTGCCCATTCACTCTGTGCATCCTAAAAAGCAGGAGAAATATGTTTAGTCTTTTGCTTTTAATTTAATGGGACATCTGCCTTATAAAATCTGGAAGGCTCTCACCCAGGACGGCATTCAATAATGGCAGTAGGGGACTTCTTCTCTAGCGAAAAACTGAGGAATACCCCTAGGTCCCCCAGAAATAATCAGCTGTGGTTCCGCAGGAGCATCCAAAATGGATATCTGCAAAGCCTCGTCGGAAGTGCTTAAAGTCGAATGGCCTCAAACCTGGTCGCTGTAGAGGAATCCAACGATAAAGCCATGTAAACCAACGGGCATTCACTTGCCTCACAAGAGACGTCCAGCAGAAGGTGAACAGCAGAAGATTCCTGCTTAGGCTTCTTGGCTGCCTTCTTCACTAACCACTATCCGGAGTAGGGAAGTTCCTTCATCGTATCTTTCACAAGAAGCTTAAGACGCTGATTCTCAAGATAAAGCACCAAAGAAGAGTCTCTACTCTGCAGGGTTTTAGGTACAAAAGCCTGACACACAGAACAGGATGTATGGCTGTTCAAGGCACCAAGGCAAAACAGACACTGTTCAGTCTTTATGGGGAATCTGTCTCCCACACTGGCATTTACCCACCTTGGATGATATGAAAGCCCACAACCAGCAAAAAGATAAGTAAAAGGAACCCCACTGGGGCACTTATCTGCAACAGCTTGGTGAACCCAGCAAAGGAATGTTGGTGTTCAGGCAGACCATCAAGAGATGGTGTTTGGACTGGCAACAAAGAAGTTCTGGGAATGGTATGTCCGAACATCACCTTTATGTCCTATGTGACATACAGCGAAACCTAAAGGCAACCTGAAGGCTTTGGTACACTGGCCGGATGTCAGGCCGCCCCGGCAGAGAATCCCTAATGTAATGAATACTGCAACAGTGAAATGGAAGAACATCAAATGTTACTGAGGTAAGTAAACCACTGTCAGTCTCCCACAAGTACAATACCCTGATCCATATACTCAAACCTACAAAACCTGTAAGAAACTTTTGTAAAAATAGAATTATGTTTTACACAAAGATCACAAAAATATTAAATACAAACTCTCTTAGAAATGCAAAAGCAGTATCAAGACATTCAGTTTCCTAACAAACATAGCATATTAGTCAGAAAAACATAAGTTTTCCTCAAGACATAATTTTGGTTGAAGGTTTTTCCCCAGTGGACACTTATCTGCCCAGTCTTGAAGGATAGCTAGCCGAATGACAGTTCCATGTGGCCCACTGAAGAAGCGCTCTTTGGCGGCAGAATAATTTTGGCACTCTGTCTTCATATTGCATCTCTGCTTAAGCTCCTGACAGTTACAGCACATGTAAGGCAGCCTTAAGCTTTGAAAGCTGGCCAGTCAATGGGGCAGGATGCTAATACCATATACTGCTGGAACAGTGATCTAAATGTTAAACATCTACTTTACAGAGCAACATGCACTAGATGTCAAGAAATTTATTATACAAATATTCCTAAGGAAAACAGTGTTTTACTTGCAGTTACATCTTCAAGTCCTTTATTACTCTTCTAAATAATAGACTCCTCCCTTCAGTTTCACACAAACATCTAGTCCATGCACATACAAGTACACACACACACACACACACACACACACACACACACACACACACACACACACACACACACACACACACACACACACACACACACACACACACACACACACACACACACACACACACACACACACACACACACACACACACACACACACACACACAGCAGAAGCACAGTTCTCATGTCCAAACTGAACTTTATGGAAACTGCACTTCACAGGTCATCCATTCATATCCTACTTTCATATTCTTGCTGGCCTCTCTCATCTCAACCACATAACACAAGTCTCTAGTTTTCAAGTACAATGTATTCTTGATTTTAATAGTCTGTTCCTGAACTTTTTTTTGGTCACTCAGTTGTTTTCGTTTGGAACACTGGTAAAGATTTTACTGTCAACTTCTGTCTATAGGCTGAGCCCTTGTCAGAACAATGAGAAGCAGAATCCCCTTCAACACTCTGGTATCCCCAACTGATAATACTCTACACCCTTTGGCCATAATTTTGTCAAGGGCAGTGCCTTTTGCCAGTATGACTATCTTTACTACTATAGGTCTTGCTTATAGGCCTTGCTTCTTTCTCACTGTCATACTCAGAGCATAGACAATGTGTACTCTTTCAATTAACAAATCCTGCTGTGGAATACCAGCCCAGTTGCTTATTTATACTTTCATAAAATAAATGCAATACATTTCTTCCAATTCCTCTGGTACAGAAGAAAATCTCATTTTTTTTCTGTTGTCTCTATCTTCTTGTTCTACTTTTTTTTTTAAATGTTCTTCTTGAGAAGCCTCAATATCCATCAGTCTTGCCTTCATTTCAACATCAAATTTCTGTAATTTTATCGGCTCATCTGAATGACTATTTAAAACATCTACTCTTCCCAGCATTTTGTGCTTTGATTGTATGCGTTCTTCCAAAGTCTCACTTATTTTAAACACCTCAGTGTATCTTATTCTTTTCTCTAACTGTGAGCCATCTCCTGAACTGAGGCTGAAACTTGAACTAATTTTGCTGAACAGTGCTCTTCCCCTGCAGTGTTTTTTTAATTCTGCTTTTCTAGCTGATTTTCACTTTTTCCAGATTTCTCCTTTATTAACATCCAACAGTAACTGAATTTTACCCAAATAAATTACTTTTACTGGTTCATGGTTAAGTATTAAGCTAGCTGCCATAACGGGCCATTTTAACTTAGCCAATTTCCCTTTTTGTGCTCAAAATAACCTATCCCATTCAGCTATACAATGGCCTTACCCATCCCATGATTGATAAATATATATTACCCCTAATGAGAATAACTTTTGTAGGTTGTTTTCCAAAGTTTCTGCTTTCACACTGGGAGAGCTTTAATCCACTTGTACATCAGTGTGCAGCCATCTTGGATGTGACCATGAATCCTTTACCTGTAGAGCCTGAACATCTGTTACAGAAGGCAGCATGACTTTTAATTTTTATTAACTTGCATGTTTGCCCTTAACAGTAAACCATATGATAAAGCTAGCTAAATATAAGAAAAATGGCTTCTTCAACAGCTGGAAAGGTTTAGAGTGGCCTAGCTTTAATGAAGAACTATGGGGGTGGGGGAGGACAGACAGAGGAGATGAGGGATGCCCTATTCTATTATGTTTAGAAGCATCAGAAGTAATGGCAGGATCACAAAACAGACCACTGCTGGGTCATAGTTACAGTACGCAGGTGCTTCCTTCACCTCTTTAATGTAACCTCTTTAAACTCTGCATCCAGTTTGCACCTTTCACATTCATGAGGAGGACCTAGACAAATAATTACTGTGAGAACCTGCGTGGGTAATTTCCTTGCCATCATACTTCTCAACTGTTGAGATTTTTACATAATGTCCAGATTTTTGCCTTATATTTTGGTCTGTTCCTCATTAAATTTGTGGTTTTCTGGCAAATTACTGGGGAATTAAGTCACTAAATAATGACATATATTTGAGTTTTACAAGTTTCACACTTTATATCCTTCAGAAAATGCATGCCAAAACAAATCTTATTATTCTAGCAACTTTATAAGTGTCTAGGAGCAATATTTAACATCTGTCCTTATTTTGAGCCATTGTCCCCCCCTAATTTTAGACGCCATCCAGACTTCTTGATCTGAGACACTGAGAAGTAAGCTTGCCACAGCTCTGTTTTTTAAAACAACCAACACACTTAGATGACAGGTCTTAAAAGAATAAAAGTCGTAAGGAATTTAGCTCTCTTCTAATGGTTTTAGGAGTAAAGGGTAAGCATATGTCACCAGACAGACCATAGTGACTCTCCCTTATGCAGAAAATGCAGGCCGTGTAGGTATCTGTATAAGATATCTGCCTTACATACTCACACACACACACTCATCCCTTTCTTGACAGACATATCCAGACAGAGGAAGATCCTCAAGCAGGTACCTACTTGCCTAAAAAACTTTAGTCATAAGCCAACCTCCAATTCTGAAGCCACTAAGAAGAGAAAACATCGGACTATGCTCACCAATGGAAAAAAAAAAGTTACGAATTTTTGAGGCCCCTACATCATTCTTACACTAGGAAGTTCTTATTTTGGAATAGACGTACAGTGCGTGAGGAAGATGCCCAAAGCTTAGGAAGATTGCCCAGACATCAAATATCCTTGGTATGATATGTCCCATACAGCTATATGCTACAGCAACAGTGATTTAGTGAACATCAAACTATGTTTAAATGCCAGTAAATGTACACTTATGCTCCTGGGCTCAGCCAAGAGGTTAAACAAACAGTTACACATAACTGATCCACAAGGACAACTCCTTCACAATGTTAACCCCTCTCCCCCAAAAAATATTTAGGGGTAATTTGAGATTAAAGCCTTTCACTCCAACCTCACACACAGAAAAACAAGCATAAAAAGTACTGAATCAGCTAAAGGTCTTGTACACAAATCATATCTACCTTCCAAGGAAGCTAGGCAGGCCACTGCCCTCAATTTACTGATTCCAAAGCCAGAATACTTTCTACCAATGTCAGCCCTTCATTCATCTCAGAATACAGACATTCTTCATCCACCTAAAAATACACATTCTTCAAAACACAAAAAATAAAATACGAGGATTCATCCATTTTAGTCCATATAATGACCAGTACTATTAAACTACTGAAAACTCAAACAAGTTTCCAATATCTGTCACCAAGCTATGGCATCCCTACTGATAAGTAAACCAGTATTAAAACTCATGATAATTACTGCCCCCATTATGAAACAAACTAAAGTTTAGAAAAAACTTGTACCTCCTTAGAAAAGAGGGTGAGAATCTGCTGTGTAGATCACCTTACACACCAGCAGCAGCCAAGAGAGTCTTGCGCAGCCTGGAACTTGCTCCTTCCAAAAAAATCTGAAATATCAACAATCAGGCTAAATTTGGAGATTTAATCAAAAAGCACCTACAGAATGACAGCCAAAGTACCAGATCTGATACTTCAAGTTAGCCACTGAACAAGCTTAGCAGACAAGTACACCCTATTATTAAATACCTGCTTTTAAGTTTAAGCCCATAATGTTAATTAAACCCCGTAGTACACATGCAAATAATTAAACACCGTTTCACATATGCAAATTCTATACACTAAGCTATACAAATAATGGTTTACAAATGAGTAATTAAAACTATACACACACACATATATGTATATATATATGTATATATATATATATATATATATATATATATATATATATATAGATATAGATAGATATATAATGTACACACACACACACACACATATATATATATATATATATATATATATATATATATATATATACATATGTTTACACACACACACACATACACACACACACACACAATAAATATATCCCAACAAATATTTTTTTACTAATATCCTCTCATTAGTTATTACTTGCTCCAAAATATCTACTTCATTTTCTAGACATACTGCTACAGATTTATATTATAACTATCTTTAGCTTTTATTTCATTCCTATTTATTTCCACTCAACTATCTTACAGCTCCCATTTTCACTGCTGTGTTTGATAGTTTGTTTCTACAACTGATAAATTATGAAATACACAGTTATTACTTTGAAAAGTTGAATGAGTGTTACTGCAAACTGGATGTGTCTTGGTTACTGCAGTACAGACAAGGCAATGCTGATGAAAATCTGCCATATCTACACCGTTTCCGATGAGTAATTCAGCAATGCCTCCGGCAGTTCATACACTTTTTTGTATCTCAATTTAAAATATTGTTTCTCTTTGATTCAGTTTTGTTGCATTTCATTAATAATGTTTTTGCAACAATGTTAATGGACTATTATTTTGAGCTGCTGTGGTCAACTGTCATACCTGAAAATGCTGCTCACAATAAGCTGCTCACACTACAGCACATAAGTTGACCAATGCAAAAAATTAAATAAACAGCAACTTGTACTTGATTTTTTTTTCTGCCATGTCAGATGCAATATGCAAGAGATCAAATTTCTGTAAACACAATTTGCAATACTTTGCAAACTGTTCTGTATAAAGTACAATTGTTAGTCTAGTAAATGGAAATATGTGCAATGATTAAAGTATCAGTGCTAATACTAGCTAAAGTTTGTTTGTTACAAATCTCCAAAGTCTGTCACTGAATTCAAAAAGTGGTTTATTTGTCTAAACAATGTTAATTTTTGAACTTATTTGTTGTGCTGTGGCTTATTTGTTCAGTTTGTTGCTTTTTTTATTGAAATTGCTGCTTGTTTCAATAGTTTTCCTTTTTTTTCCTGTTTAGCATCATTTGCAGTTCCAGAAGCCGTGGTGGTGCAGCGGTAGTGTTGTTGCCTCACAACAAGAGGTTCTCCTGTTCGATTCTCGGATAGACTGCCTTCTGTGTGGAGTCTGCATGTCCTCCTCGCAGTCTTGTGGTGTTCGAAAGACATGCGTGAATGGGTGTACCTTGGCTGAAGGTTGGGCGTCGGGCTGGCAACTCAGCACATAAACATCTCCTGCCAATCATTACCGCACCGGAGTTCCGCTGTGGCGAACTCTAACCGGGGAAAGCCGAAAAGACAAACAAGAAGCATCATTTGCAGTTCCACGTAGTCATTCAAATCTTTCCATTATTTTTTCCCCTTGTTTCATCAAGACATTTACTACTACTTATTTCAACTTCTGAATTTTGCCTGTAGGTCTAGTGGCAGGTCATGTCAGTGGCTACTAGATTCACTTCTGTCAGTTTAGCCACTGATGGCAGGTTGGACATGCTGGATTGTACCTTACAGCTCCTCACCCTGGCTGGTAAAAGTCAAATCCACAATGTTGCATCATCCTACTCTGACAACAATTAATGCCTTTTTTTTCCCTAAGACTATGAAAGACCCACTATACAGGTAGGGTAACACAGACAAACATGAATCAGTGTGGATATATTGACACTACTTATCATGGCAGCAGCTGCATACGGAAGAACCACATAGCATCCCATATGCAGGTTAGCCTGGCATGTATTCTCAAAGTGGTATGCATACTTCATATATTTTAGCGTACTGCAGAGAAAATGAATTTTGGCATACGCAATGTCAAATTCCTGAAAGAAGCAAATCAATGCTACAAGGCATACACTAAACCAAGCTCTACTCATCAGTGCATCTCCACAGTACTTGTTTATTCATCTATGTCCATGCATCACTTGTCTACGTACTTTCTTCAAACTTTCAGTGAAGAAGTCTACATCTGGCTTTGGCTGTATCTTCATTTCTGGAAGTTTCAGTATAGGGAGAGTTTCCAGTGAGATTTCCTGAGCAGGTGTTTCAGGTGGCGTGTTAACTGGTGTGACATGCAGCTTCGCTGGCTGTACTTCTACTGAGCAAAACTGCTTCCAACCTAAAACATAATACATGTTTATATAGCTTTGTTCACATATATGCATACAAAAAAGCAGATGTAATAAACGGTAATAAATTAAAACATACATATATTTAACTATGTCCACAACAGTTCACATCACTGCAAATTTTCATACTATATGGGTTCAAAACGTACAGCTGAGTATGCAAACTTATAAGCGCATATGTTCGAGTAGCTCACAGCTGCAGTCATATACCTGCCAAGGATTAGATGTCTGGGCAGTATATAAAAGCTTTTGGACACCTTCCATGTGCACCATACATCCGAGGGAGCTTGAGGGTATGTTAGTATAAATTCAAATGTATGGGTGCCAAAATTCAGAGCTTTCTTGCCCCAATAAACCAGGGAGGCTGAAAACTAAGCAAACAAATAGGTTGCCAAACTGGATGTCTATGTGCTAGAAGAAAACGAGGGGGGTGGGGCCTCACCCCGGCCAAAAAAAATACCCCTTGAAAGACAGGAAAAGTTTAACAAGATAAGAGGCCAAGAGCATGGAATGCTAGACTAATGATAATTATAAAAAAGAACACACGCGATGTATAATGTATGTAACTAGGAACATGTTAACTTCAGCACTTTCTAAAGATGTATGATGAGAAGGTAGTATCCTGCTATTAAGCATGAATAGCTTCAAGACCACGTGTGTTAGAAGGCCAGCATTAATGGCAACATTGTGAACATTTATGACATTTTTATGAAATTAATGCAATTATGAAAAGTGTAGCTATAGTCATAACTATAAGCAAAAAAAAACATTTACAGAATGTCTTCACATAACCCATTATATATATATATATATATATATATATATATATATGTATGTATATATATATATTTTTTTTTTTTTTTTTTTTAACTAACACCCAGTGTTTGCATACATCACCCACGGCATGACAGTGCTGCACTCCATTTTTGCATTATTAATGTAAACATGGAAAATATCTCACTCTGTTCATAACATTTTGTAAATACCTCCTTAAAGTTTTGCCATACCCCTTGCTGATCATTTCACTATGCATGCTTATCAAATCATGTCAGGTAGTAGATGTCACCTTACCGCTTTAGTTTTAGCTATAACTTCAGAAATTAGACTTTGAAAATACTAATTAGTACACTCATTTCAGAAGCACAGGGAAGTCTCCTGTAAAGCTGAGCATTCCCATGCAACATAGATAGAAATTCTGTTTTCCAGATAAATATATTCTCATAGGAAGAAATGAGAGAAAGACAGCTAGAGCACAAAACACTTCAGAGTACTTTCTGTCCGGGATGGAGGCTAGAGACCTGACAGAACAATATTAAGAATTAAACCCAACAGTAAACTAAGGCTGAAATATTCACACCCTGGCAACACAAAAGAGAAAACAAGCAAAAAAAAAAAAAACAGGCGTGCTGCAGGGAGAGGAGACTACTATAACAGTGCTCTGTTAGAATACCTACTGTTATGGAAGGTTTACTTAAACAACTGGACTGTCTTGGCATCATTTCCTAGGTTCTAGTTTTGCAGTGCTGAAGTCTGCATTAACCTCTGTGGTATTAATCATAGATCACTCTTGCGGTAGCCTAAGCAAAATGGGTAGATTACCACAGAAAACTAATAAAGGAAAGAGGTCAATAAACTAAGACTCCAAGAGACCTTGGGAAACAGTCTTAGCAAAGTTGGCTATGTACCTGAAAACAAAATCCAGTTTGCAGTGCTCTGTAAAAGTGTGTACAAGGGATCAAATTGCTGCCTGTAGAATACATCCACAGTCCATCCCATCCAGAAAAACCACCAAAGCCCATGTGGAATGGGCTCCTATATATGCAGCACAAGCAGAAACCTATAATGCAAAGTGAAAAGGGATAATGATAAAACAGGGGAGAAGTTCAAAAAACAAGGAGAGACTGGGATTTTGGATGCAGATCCTTAAAGAGAATGACAATACAATAACCATGTAGATATTTATACTCAAATTATTCCAAGAACAAAGCCAACACAGGAATGGAGAAAGGAGACTCTGCCTATCGGGATGACTACAAACAGGGATATAGACAATAGGGAGCTGGAATTTATTGTAGAAAACTGGTAAAAGAACCAAGGTACTGGGAGCAAATAATCAGACAGGGAAACATAATAGAATGGGAAACTGCCAAGTATTTGGACTGCAGGATAGAGATTGCCTTCCCTATCAAGGAATGATATCAGAGTATAGACAAAGAGAAAGAAATGGGGGGATCCCTAAGCAAAAGACCAGCACTGGTAGAGTTTTTATTAGAATCTAAAACAGAAGCTGATGTTAAAAAGTAATAATTAGTAGAGCATAACAAAATATTGCACAATAACTATAAGACTCAGCCAGAGGAGGTTAGAAAGAATCGGGAAGAGAGACTGGATAAGAAATTCACAAACAAGCAATGGGGGATATATGTATGTATCTCAAATATGAAACAACGTCTAGAATATTAAGGATCTTTGCTCAGAAGTGTTTACATAGGTATTTTTATACCCCAAGTAGACTCCAAAGAATTTTTCCTGAGGTAGACAGCAAACATTGGAGGTGTGATGGGGGGAAAAAAAGAGGTAATTGGGAAAATATTTTCTGGGAGTGTAATGAGTTGGCAGACTTTAAAGATTCTTTGCAGACTGCTCTGTCAAAGATACTGGGTGAGCAAATTTAAGGAAATTATTTTTTGGAGCTATGATACAAAATCAAATTGCCTGGACATAGTAAGGCCTTGCTGAGCCTAATTTTGGTGGCTGCCAAAAAAAGCAATTACTATAAAATGGAAATCAAAGCCTAAACCAACTTTACTAGAAGTAGTGAACACAGTAACAGAGACAAAACAACCGGGATTGGGATCTTTAGAAAAGTGTAGGAGCAAATTAAATGGGAAAAATGAGAACTGTGGGAATAATACATCCAGAGGAGGAACAAGGTTTAAATGAAGAGAGGATTTGAAAGAGCTATGCAATATGGTTCTTCTTTCCTTTTAACCTTGTAGAAGACAAAGAGATTATCAGCTTTCCTGAAGGCTCGTGTTTTGTCTAGGTAGTATTTGGGTTGCCAATGGACATTAGTGTGTGAAGAAACTTTTCTCTCTTATTCTTGGCTTCAGGAAAGAAGACAAGGACATGAATGGTCTGGCTTAAAGCAAACTCAGACCACTTTAGCATAAAAGAAGGATTAAAGAAATTATCCTTGTGAAAAATGAGGTAGGGTTGACTGACCACAAGTGACTGTAATGGAGAAACAGTAAGGTTTTTGGAGTACAAAGTTGAGATCACAAAAAGGAGCCACCTATTTCCTGGGTGTACAGATATGCACACCCCTTTCAAAAACTGTTGACTTGAACATGGTTAAAAACAGGGGGATCAAAGGGCAAACAAGCATAAATGGCTGACAAATGCACCTTGATAGAGGAATAAAAAAGGCCAGAGGGCAGTAACTCACACAAATACAAGAAACAGGGACAGCCAGCCTAAAGACTGTCCTAGCCCCTGGACTAGTACCAACTAGAAAATATTTTCCACTTGCACATATATGATTTTCCAGTTGCATCAACACACTTCAGGCTGCAGTCTAAGGATACTAGTGGGTAACAAGTACATGCAGATGGGAAAAGGAACAGGGGGAGGAGGGAGTGAATACTTCCAAACAGGGAAGAGAAGAACATCTACTGTTATGGTAAGCTTTTATACAACTATACTATATCATTCCACATCACTGTTGCAGTATTCTTTACAATAGGGAAAGTACAATAACTCAGGAAAAATACTGCAAAGAAGAAGGGCAAACAGAGCCCTCAAGGAAGCCATGAAGAATGGCTCTGGCCTTAGAAGTCACATCCAACGTATAGTGAAAAATATGCATAGAAAACCAAGTAGCTGCCTCAAGAACAGAATTCGTATCCAAACCCATGAAAAAAGCACCAGAAAAGAGAGGTGCCAGCCCCAGTGGGATGAGCCTTATCAGAAGAATGGAGACTCTTCCTATGAAAGGGATAACAAAAGGAAATGGCTTTAGACATCCAGGAAGAAATGGTTTGCTTGGAAAAAGCCAAACTTAGAAACCTAGGATGAAAGGAAACAAAAAAGCTGCTCAGATTTACAAATGGCTTTAGCTTTATCTAAATAATATCCGACTTATCTATGCAAATCTAAGGTGTAAACAACCTTCTCACAGACTACTTGTGGAGAAAGGGAAAAAGTGGACAAATAAATAGAGTGATTGACACAATCCATTAACCACCTTGGGTATAAAGGAATAAAAGAATGAAGTCCTTATGAAAAACCATCAAGGAGGCACAGCCACAAAGACTTGCAACTCAGACAGCCGTCTGGCAGAGGTAAGGGCCTAAAGAACAGTCTCCCAAAAACAATGTCGTAAGGCAGTTGAAGATACAGGCTCAAAAGGAGACCAAATCAATTGTCCTAAAACAAAATTAAGGTCCCAAAAAGGAGGAAGAGACTTCCTGGGAGGCCTGATGTGAAGGACGCCTTTAAGAAACTGCTTGGTCTCAAACCTAGAAGCCAAAGGGGGAGTCAAAGGCAGACGAGCAAAAATAGCTGACAAGTGGGCCACAACAAAAGAATATGCAGAATATGCCAACCCAGCATTGACCAATTCACAGAAATAAGCGAAAACCAAAGGAACATCAACAATAAGTGGATCCAGGTTACAAGAAAGTCACCAGACGGAAAATCTCTTCCATTTGGACAATACATTTACTGGCCTCCTGCAGGACCTGAAGCATATCCTCAGAATCAAATACTGTAATAAATGAAACCAAACCAATCCAAAAAATAAAATATAAGAAGTCCTGGACACCATGTAGGTTTAAAAATACTTTATAGTTTTCACGAAACACAGAGGATGAGCGCTTTCGTCTAATGACTAGACTTCATCAGATAAAAGCACTGGTACAAATTACAACTTTTATACACAAATTCTAGTTAAGTTAATTACACTCCATCAATATTTAAAGAAACATGTTTAAAAACCTAATACTACCCTATATGGGTAAAACTTGTGTTACTAAGAAGGACTTAGTCATATTTTTCTTATGTGCATTTCTACACAATAGAGTATCTTATACAGTGACAAAGTAACAAAATATTTAATATTATAATCAATTAATCAATTTTATATATAAAAATGTATGAATATATAAATATATAAAAATTTATATACAGATGTATATTCTTTGTTTAAACATTTTCAGCTTTTTTGTACAATACAGGTTTGATACTAATATAATCATTTAAACCAGCTGGGGTGTTTGATTTACACCTAAGCTGCCATAACAATTCCTTGTGTAGCAAAACATTTTTTATATCACCCCCTCCCTTAGGAAAATCCCTTTGAACTAAATCAATAATACCGAATTTAAATCTTATAAATGTAGAAGGGCAGGTTACACTGTTTGTACAAAGCACTAGTTTCTTTATGGGTCCTGATGTCGTATAGATGTTCGTAAATACGGTCCTTAAATGCCCTTTGAGTTTTACCTATGTAGTATGCACTACAAGAAGTGCATAAAGCCATGTAAACCAACATTTTAGACTTACAATTACCTTTAATAAATCTCACCACACTTTTCAAACTATTGTTTAGTGTAACACTTGCCTCACTGAATATGTATGCGCAAACACTACATGCTCCGCAAGGAATAGTAGCCTTATAATGAATAAATTCCTTATTTCCTTTTTCAAAAGTCTTCTTAAAATTGATTCCCATCTTGTATGTGAAAATAGGTTGCTCGCCCACTAACTTGTGCATCTCCTTATCAGTTTTCATTAAATTCCAATTATTTTTGATAGTATCTAAAAATGACTCTGAAAACGTGCTGTATTGAATTATACATGCTGCATCATATTTATTCCTTTCCAACTGCTTGAGAGATCTGAAGCGGTTGACCTAATAAAGCTTTATATTTAGTGCCCCATTTTTTTATAACTTCTTTTAGAATCTCAGTGACCATTTCTGAGGGATATTCTCTCTCAATGAAACATTTACCTAGGAAAGTCATTTCCCGTTCTAAATCTCAAAAATCAGAAGTCATCCTGGCTATCCTGACTGCTTGACCTGTAATCAAGCTTTTCTTTTGTGCTAACGGGTGATGACTACTACAGTGCAAAAAACTGTTGCACCAAGTAGGCTTCCTGTAAATGTTTGATTTAAAACCTGTAGAGGTCTTTGAAATAGTAACATCTAAATAATTAATGCTGTATTTGTGGTATGAGTGTGTGAAAGAGAAAAAATGTGTACATGAGTTTATATATTCCATAAAAAGATTCAGTTCTTGCTTAGATCCACCCCATAACACAAAAATGTCATCCAGAAATCTCAAATACAGTTTAATGTGGCTATAAAAAACAGAGGGAAAGACACATTTGTTTTCCCATTCTAATAATACAATATTTAAGTGGGAGCACAAGCGGCTCCCATAGCAATACCGCTAATCTGTTGATAAAACTCTCCTTGGAAATGAATGTAGTTTGAATCCAATATTATCTCTACAAGTTCTAACACCAAAAGAATACTGTCCCTAGATAAGGTGGAATGTTTAAAAATACAATCACTAAAATATTCAAATCCTTCTTTTCTAGGAATAAAAGTGAACAGGTCCTTCACGTCGATAGTAAGAAAGATACAATCCGTACTCCACAGATCTTGGGTCATTTTACTCAAAAATTCCCATGAATCCTTGATTAAATGGGGAGTTTGACTGATAATCTCCTTAGTGTGTTTATCTACATATACAGCCAATGGATGTGTTTTAGAATTCCTTGCAGATACTATCGGTCTAAAAGGGGGTGCTTGTAAAGATTTATGCACCTTAGGTACTCCAAAAATGTTAGGAATATTTGGATGCAGTTGTTTTAAGAAATGATATGTCTTAGAATCTATTCTATTTTCTAATAGATATTCTTCAAGTAGTGAATCTATTCTGCTATAAGTTATGTGTATCTGATTAATGGAGACAGGGGTATATGTAACACTATCTAATAAAATATTAGTAATAACGTTGTTGTAATCTTCTACGTTATAAATAATAACCCCCCCTCCCTTATCTGGTTTCATAATTCGCAGAGTAGATTGCGTCTGCAGTTGGTATAACAAACTATTTTCTTCCTTAGTAAGATTAGAATGTACTCTCTGCCATCTGTTTTAACATAATTTGCATATATTTCCTCAGTAACAACTTTTTCAAACAACAACAAGGTGGGATGTAGTGGGGAGTTGAACGTACTATGTCTCACCAAAATATCTTCCCCCTTGTAGTTGTTGGTGAAAATATCTTTGCCCAAATTAAATGAGATGTTCAGATTTAGTTTTCTTAAATATAATTTCAAATCCACTAACATATTAGCAATATGACCATACTGCGTTTTTACAAATTTGAATCCCTTAGAAAATAAATTAAAATGTAATTTTGTCAAGTTGTGGCTAGTGTAGTTGAAAATTTTAAACCCTTTGTATTCATAAAGTATACCATGATGGTCATCTGTTTGAACTATCTCATCTTCTTCCCTACTTTTTTCCATCCATAATTTGTGTCTAAATGTCCTGGGTCTGGTGGAAAGGTACTCCTGCTCGCAATCCTTTCTGACCCCCTGGGAAGAAAAAAATGACCCTCTTCCCCTCCAAAAGAGTCAAGTTCATCCAGTGGTCTAGGTCTAATATTTTCTTCAACTTCATGATAATCATTATCTGCGGGCTTGTCAGAGACCAAGTTAGTTTCCTGATATCCACCTTTATCATTACCTTTTTGTACATAGCCTTATATTCTATTACCTCTTTTAAAAGGACCTACATAAACTTTTCCCATTTCATACGGTTTTTTATCTCTATAAAATTTCTTTTGTTTTGTGAGATAAATATCTTGTATTTTTTTATCAATTTTTATCAAAATATTTTCATATAACCTCTGATATTCAGAAAATAATAAATTGTTTACTATATCAGCATTTAGTTTGCTTATTTCTGCAGTCATACATTCAATAAGACCCAAACCAGAAGTATCAAGAAAGCTATGAAACATTTTAGTATTTGCTTCTGTGTAGTTAATACCAAAAGGATATTTGAACAGCCTCAGTCCCTGTGGTACAATTTTGTGTACCAAACAACTTTTCAAATAGCTATTATCAATTTGCGTACGTTTCAGTTTAAACAGCTTTTTTACAAAGAGAAAAATAATTTCTTTAAGCGTAAGTTTATTTGCATGATCATTATCATTAAATTCATCACATTTAGTAAACACTTCCATATCTAAATTAAACTGATAAGTTTTTTCTAAAATGTCCTTAAAACAAGTCCCATGGTCAAACCCTGAGTTTTTATACAAATAACGTCTATCGCTATCACAGTTATGCGCACCTAGACAGCCGTCCTGCTGTCTAAGTTCAAATTCAGTACCTCTAGTCTTGAGTACATCCAGCGGTGGTTGTTCTTCCTGTATTGGTTCGTTGTCGACTTTCAAGCGAAAAAAAAAACATTTTTGTTTAGCCCTGCATGGTCGGTAGCGTGGCCAACACCAGCTGCTTGCTTCTGAAATCTTCCACAATCACTCGCAATCCTTGAGCGTGGAGATGACGAACTAAACGTTGCAACTTCAGTTTCCCTATGCGGGACAGCTTTCTTTGAGGTTATAGCTCCATCTGCTGGTGTTTTTTGGTTTTTCTGGTTCATAAGATCTATAAGCAGAGTCAAATCCCCTTTTAGGGAAGTAATATCCTCTCTCATTCTAACAATTTCGTCTGAAGCAGACGAAGGTAAAACAGGACTGGGTAAATGATCATCGACCAACAAAGTGGAATCACCAGATGAGATATTCATAATACCAGTGCCAAAATATACCTCTCGTTGAATAAGTTGTACCAAAGTGGAATCCTGGACACACCAACCAAATACTGTAATAAATGAAACCAAACCAATCCAAAAAAATAAAATATAAGAAGTCCTGGACACCACGTAGGTTTAAAAATACTTTATAGTTTTCACGAAACACAGAGGATGAGCACTTTCGTCTAATGACTAGACTTCATCAGATAAAAGCACTGGTACAAATTACAACTTTTATACACAAATTCTAGTTAAGTTAATTACACTCAATCAATATTTAAAGAAACATGTTTAAAAACCTAATACTACCCTGAAGCATATCTTCAGAAAACAAGATGTCTAACAGAGATCAAAACCCTACCACCTACAATGGTAGTTGAAGAGTGGACAGGTGGGAATGGATGAGAGGATCTGTCCTTGGCTAAATGCAGAAGGAGAGCACCAATGCTGTCTAGGCCAAAAGGGAATCATCATTGAGATTTTGGGAGCATCCTGTTTTATATTGAACAGGACCCTCTGAAATAAGAGGAAGGGGATGGAAGGCATAAAAAAAACATTCCCTTCCAAGAAAAAGAGAGGGCACCCATTCCAGGTCAGAGGACAAGGGACTCTGGAGAAAGAGAGGGGAAGTTGTCTGTTCAAAGGAGAGGCAAACAGATCTCCTTAAGGAGTACCCCACTAGTGGACAATGGCCAAAAATACATCCCTGTGAAGGATCCACTCGTAGGATTGTGTTATGGACCTGCTCAGAGAATTTTCCACTATGTTCTGATATGAGGGAATATAAACTGCCTGAAGGGTGAACTAATACTGGACAGCTAGATCCCAAACCTGAACAGCTGGTCCGCACAGCATATAAGACCTTGTTCCCCCTCACTTGTTGATATGCCATATCACTGTGGTATTCTCTGTGAGAATCCTGAGGGGCCCTGTAAGGAAGAGAATGAAAAGCCTGAAGAGCCAAAAGAAGGGCTCTCCATCTCTGACAATGATGTGGTCTTTCTTTTGTCGAAGAGACCAAAGGCCCTACACTTTCAAAGGTGGTCCCCCACATCCAAGGTATCTGTAAAGGTTCCCGAGAGGGAACTAGCAGTTGAAAAGGAGGCCCTGGGTTGAGGGACAACTGATGAATCCACCACTGTTCCAGCCTGAGGCATGGGAGATGGAGGACTAGAAAATCTAAAGGATGAGCAAGTTAAAGCCAAACTGACTTTGGAAATCATTGGAGCTTTCTCATATGAAGCGTGGCCAGGGCAACCATAGGAATGGTGGAAGTCATGTAACCCAGAACCCTTAGAAAGTCCTTGGCTGTAATAGAAGTCAGAGGACGAAGGGATTGAAAGAAATTGGAGTTAAAGCCTTGAGAGGAGGCCGAGATACCAACAATGGAACAGTCTGGAGCCTGCACCATAGAAAAACATGATCCTGAGAAGGAGTCAGGAATGATTTCTAGAAAATCACAGTAAACCCCAAGCTTTACAGCAGACAAATAGCAAAGTGAAGATGCTACAGTAAAATTTCTGGAGAAGAGGCCTGAATGAGCAGGTAGTCCAGTTAAGAAGAGATCGGGATGCTTCTCAATCTGCAGAAAGCAATCACGGGAATGAGGCATTTGGTGAAGACCCTTGGGGCAGTAGAGAGGCCAAAGGGCAAAGCAGAGAAATGAAAATGCCACAAAGGAGCAGAGAAACATAAAAACTTCATGAAAAGGGGATGAATAGAGATATGTAGATAAGTATCCTTGAGATCCAGGGAAACTAGAAAATCCTGAGGAAGCAAGGTCTGAAGGGATAGCAGCCGAAAGGGGGAACCTTCAAAAAGATGTTTGGCTGAGAAAGATCCAGAATGGGTCTCCAGGTGCCTTCTTTCCTGGGGACAATGAATGTTCTGGAGTAAAACCCCTTCTCTTCTGAGGAGTTGGAACTTCTTGAATTGTTCCCTGAGCCAACAGGATCTGACATTCCTCTGAAAAAAAAGCTGTTCCTGAGGAGGTTGAGGAATGCCCAAAAATGGGGGAAGAGATTTCCAGACCATGTAAAAACCCTAGCAAATAATGAAAAGGACCCCAGGCATCTTGAGTGATCTATAACCAACTAGAAGAACTGGGAAAGACAAAAAGAAAGAGGGATGTGACTGAGAAGACCTGAGCAAGGACAGTCAGACAGCACCTGGTTTGTCAGGAAAAGAAGTCTTCTGAGCTGAAAAGGTTCGAGTAGCCTTAGCAGGAGGAGCCCTTCTATCACTCTTCTTACCTTTGGGGGGAAGGCTGGGACCGTCTATGAGCAAAAGCAGGCTTGTTAGGGTAATTCCTTTGAAATTTAGGAACAGGTGAAACAAAACAAAAAAAGAAGTCATGTGCTTACCATAAAGTTGCATCTGTGTTGCCTTTTTCATTCCTCCTCAACTTATGGGTTTCAGATCTGACTCGGCCAGTTACAAAAGCTTAGGCTGCAAAGCTCAAGATCCTCCCCTACCCATATTGCCTCAATCCTCCCAGGTTACCCAAGATCAAGTATGCTGCTACCAAGTTTACCAATAATATCATAAATGCAACGTACATCAATACTGACAGTTGCCAATAAAGAAAAAGGACAGGAGCTCAACAAGGAAGAGAGGTTCCTACAAACATATGTCAGGTCATCCACAAAATGGACAGGGGAAAAGAAGGATGGAAAGTTGAGGAAGAATGAACAAGGCAACCCAGATGGAACATTATGATAAGTATATAACTTTTTTATCTAATGTTGCCATATACATTCTTCCTTGACCTGTGGGACAGAGACCTCAGCTACAACAACCTTGGGTGGCCTCCATGGAAGGATATTCCGGAGTACTGCACAACCAAAAGCAGCTCTACTTGTAGTGGGAAATTAAGGTGTTGGAATCGGATCACGGGGCAGCTGAACAAATATCAATTGAAACTTTGGCTCAAAAAGCTTGGGAAGTTGCCACTGATCTAGTAAAGTAAGCTTAGACTCTGTGAGGTACAGGGACACCTTTGGATTCATAAACGGACTAAATGCAATCCTTTAACCATTTAGCTAAGTTGGTCTTGGCAACTGTTTTATCCTTCTTTGCATCCAAAAAGGATATGAAAAGCTGATCAGACTTCCTGAAAGTTTTACTTCTGTGCAGGTAAAAATGCAACTGTATTGTGAACATCCCGCAGAAGGAGAATATATTCTCCCTTGTCTTGGAAATGAGGAAAAAATACAGGTAACAGCTAACGAGAAGGTCGTTCCAAACTTTACTGAAAAGAAGACAAGTACATACAAGGCTTAAAGCGCTTTTCGTTTGCACTAAAGCAAACTTCTTCAGAAGTCCTTGTAATTAAAAAACGCCACAATTTGGCGGTTTTTAATTACAAGGACTTCTGAAGAAGTTTGCTTTAGTGCAAACGAAAAGTGCTTTAAGCATTGTATGTACTTGTGTTATTTTCAGTACAGTTTGGAACGACCTTCTCGTCAGCTGTTTTTTGTTTTCCAAGTTTTTTTAGTAGTCAGTGAATTCTTGAAAAAATACAGGTAATTTAATAGATTGGTTTATATTGATCTCAGTAGCAACTTTGGGAAGAAAAAATGGATAACGTATGTAATGTCACTCTCTGTGAAAAATTAAAGGTATTTAGAGGACAAAGTTTGCAACTCAGATACTTTTCTTGCAGAAGTGATAGCCACCAGAAAAAAGCCTTCCATGATAAGAATTTCAAGTCTACTTTGATGGAGGGTTGAAAGGGAGCTAGAGCCTGTAAAATCAGTCAGATCCCATGGAGGTGTTGGATCTTTAACAGGAGGACGAGGAAGGAAAGTCTCTCTAAGAAAAGCGTTACACAATTCTGATGAGGCCAAAGATGATGCATTCTTTTCCGATATGAAAATCTGAAATGGTTGTTAATTGCACTTTAAAAGTGGAATGACTAGCCCCAAAGAAAATATGAGCGAGAAACTCTAGGACTCCAAATCCAGCCCAACAAAAAGGTGAAGCAATAAAGCTCTGAAAGGACAATCTTTGACCAAAAGTTTAATGCAAAGACACCATAAACGCTCACAGAAATACGTTTTCGTTTGACATACACTTCATCAGATGCAGGCTTGAATAAAACTACTTCTATATATACTATTTCTCATGCATATCAACCAATGAAATGTGAACCAATTAATGAATTAGTTATTACAACCTAAACTAAAAACATATGTATACATAACATTTAGGTTCATAGGTTCATACTAGGCTATCTGCCCAAGGGCATTTATAAGCCTAGCCCAGAGTTTTGTGACTTTCGCCACCCCTTTAGTTTGGAGGATACTATGCCCATTATTTTGCTGTGCCTCTGTCAAGCAGTGACACTGAGATAATCCCTGGGGTATATCTGCGATCTCCCATCCATTGGTCAAGATTTCTCTTGAACAAACCCAGCAAGGTGCTCTGCCTCACATGTACCGGGATTTTGTTCCACAGCATAGGGAGTCTCTGGGTGAAGAATCTGTCCCTCCAGCACGTCCTATTAATAACAGTGTCAAGGTTTAAGTCTCCTGCCCTTGTAGTTCTAAGGGATCTAGATTTTTTGAGGTGAAGCATGTTCATCAATTCTGGGTTGGATATGGCCTTGTATGTCAGGCACAGGTCACCTCTGAGCAGACGGTAAGCGACTGAATAGAGCTTGAGTTCCTTCAGTCGGGCAGCATAGGACATATTTTTGAGACCCTTTATCCTTTTGGTGAGGAATTTTTGGGGCCTTCCCAGTTGCTGCAGGTGTCGTGTCAGATACATTCCGAATGGGGCATTGTACTCAATCATTGGTCTGATGAGTGCTGAGTACAGGGGGACGATGACTTCCCTTGATTTAGATGTGAATCCCTTCATGATCAGGTGGGCAATGTAGAAGGTCTTCCTACCTACTTTGGCAACGTGAGTGTCAAACGAAAGGTTACTGTCAACCTGGGTCCCCAGATCCCTGATAACCTCTTCTGAGCTCAGTGGGTTGCTGCCTATATGGTAGCTAGGGGTAACCTTGTTTTTCCCAAAGGGTATGAATATGCATTTTTTGGCGTTTAACTTTAGGCCATGGCTCTGGCACCAGTTATCCGTTTCTATAAGACCCTTCTGAAGGATATCTGTGTCAGATGTGTTCTCAACTATGGCGCCCAGTTTGCAGTCATCTGCAAATTTTGTCAGCCATAATCCTCCTGTGTTTGCTTGTACTTCTGAAAAGTAGATGCCGAACAGGAGTGGGCCCAGGACAGAGCCCTGTGGGACACCACTTGTGACAGGCTTTGAGTCTGACATGGTGCCAGCAACTCTGACCCTGTGGGTTCTGTCACTTAGCCAGTTTGCAACCCATCTTGTGACGTATGGGTTTACATTTAAGCTGATGAATTTTTCAATGATACCTGAGTGGGGTATTGTGTCGAAAGCCTTTGCCAGGTCGAGGTAGGCTGTGTGGACTGCCTTTCCCTCATCAATGGCCTTGGTGACTGTTTCGAAAAAGTCAACCAAGTTTAAAAGGCATGATCTGCCTTTGACAAAGCCAAACTGGGTCGGATCCAAAGTCTGCAAGTCCCCTATGTCTTTATTTATGAGTTCCATTATGATCCTCCCCTTAGCTTTGCAGATCAGGCTTGTCAAGCTGATGGGACGGTAATTTCCAGGGTCGGTGGAGGCTCCGCCTTTGTGAAGTGGGACCACAGTTGCCGTGCGCCACTCCTTAGGCACGTACGTATCCTGAGGTGAGGCTAAAATTAAACAGCTGCCCTTACTGTGGGTTTAATTCCTCATTGAGTTCGTGGAGCACACAACCGGGGACACCATCTGGTCCCATGGATGCTGTGTTTTTTTGCCTTGGAGAGAGCAGTTCTCACCTGAGCGTTTGAGATGTTTGGGGGGTTACAATCCTCTGGTATAGATATCTCACCTTTTGGGGGGGGGAGAAGTTTGCACTGAACCTGTCAGCCAGTATGTTGGCAATGTCTGTAGGTTTAGTAATTTTTACATCATTTTGAACTAATTCTGAGCATATCTGGGAGTTTCCTCCCAGGTTTCTAACATAGCTAAAGAAGGCCTTATGATTGTCTTTTGAGTCCTTAGCGACTTTTCTCTCAAAATTTGCCTTGGATGATTTTATGAGAGCTCTTAGGTTTTTACTTATAATGATCAAAGGTGTTTTCCCTTTTAAGGATTTTGCTCTATCTTGTAGTAGCTTCCTCCTTTTGTTGTAGAGTTTTGTTTATGGCTAGGGTCCACCAGACTGGACGCTTGCCTTTGGCACAAAGAGTCTTTGTTTTGTTTGGGATTGCCTGATCCATGCAGTCCTGTAGGTGCTGGTAGAAGGCATTTGTAAGTGATTCAGTGGCTTGAGTAATGGTTTCTGCATGCTCGTGGGCCTTAAAAGAGACCACACCAGTCTTTAGAAGTGTGAAGTCGGCTTTTGAGAAGTTCTTCACTGTGGTCTTTTTTATCTCAGGTGGGGGCGGGATGTGGACTTCCAGTGAGATTAGTTTATGGTCTGATCTCACCAGTGAGGGGTATACTTCCGGTGTTGAACATTGTGACCCCATGTTCGTGATGATGAGATCTAGTATGTTTTCTCCTCTTGTGGGGATGGTGACTAGTTATTCCATGGCATTTGAGTTTATGAACTCTAGGAACCTTTGGGCTAGAGTGTTGGGGCTTGAGTAGTGATCCCAGTCTATATTTGGGTAGTTGAAGTCACCTAGTATGATGGTGTTTGGAGATACATTTATCCCCTCCAGTGTTTTCAGGAAAGCTATGTGAGGTTCCTGAGATTGAGAGGGTGGCCTGTAACATGCTACAAATTGCAGAGCAGTCTTGCCTATGGTTAATTGCACCTGGATGGTCTCCGATGCATCGTGCGTTGCCACCAACCTTGAGGTGTGGGTGTCCTTGATGAATATAGACCCCCCCTCCCTTCTTGGTGTTGTCCGGATTTTGGGGCCGGAACGCATGATATGAGGTAAAACCTGATAGTGCCGGGGTGCTCTCTGGAGCCTTGAACCAGGTTTCAGTCACAGCACAGACATCGATGTTCTCCATACTGAGAAGGGCCTCGAGTGCGTGCTTCTTGAGGTTGAGACTTCTGGCATTGAGCAGCATTACCCTTAGTTTTTTTTCCTTTTTTGTGTACTAGGGTGGTAAGTTTAGAATTTGAGCCTTACCTAAAAAGGCACTATGGGGGTGGCAAGAGCCTTTGCCAATATCCGGAAGCCCAGGGGTGACAGGTGCAAGCCGTCCCTTGCGAAGCAGCGTGGCTTGTCCAGCATGTCATCCCAGGCAGACAGACATTGGATCCCCTTTGAATGGCACCAGAGTTTAAGCCAATTATTAAAGCTGATCATCTTGTCTCTATATTGTGGCATCATTCCTGGTGAAGGTAGGATACTGCTCAAGGTCAGGGTCATACCTGCCTGGGCTACATAATCAGAGAGCTCCTCTATGTCTCTTTTCATGTAGTCCAAGGAGGTACGTCTCAGGTCGTTCACACCAGCGTGGACAATGACTGAGTCGTACTTGTACCTGCTGTTGAGAGACCTGAGTGCTTGCGTTATGTGGCAGATTCTAGCGCCCGACAGGCAGCTTACTGTGACCTTCTCCTTAATCAATCTGGTGAGCGGGACGTCAGTGTGTCTGACTATGGAGTCACCAATGACGAGTGTGTCTGGCATTGTGTTTGGCCTTAAGGGCTGTGACTGTTTGGCACACTGACTATGTGGTCTATGTGTTGCATGTGTTGTGTCCTGAGGTGGCAGTTGTTTGGGTGTCTGCTTTGGTGGCCTCTGCTGTTTTGGTAGATTTTTGATCAAAGCCTCCGAGTATGTCTTTGTGTATTTATGTGTATGATTTGAAGTTGTGATAGTACTATGTGAGACTGGGGTTTGTGGTGTGTGTGGTTACCTTCTCCTCCTGTCTGGTCTTGCCAGTCCTATGTTGAGAGAGCTCAGCCTCCAGTTTGGCTATATAGTTGCATCTCTCGCATGTATTTGTGTTTTGTGGAAGAAGGAGAGGGTTGTCCGTGTACATGAGACAATTGTAACATTGCCTCAATATTCCCAGATTCACCAGCAGAGCAGGAGAGGACACTAGCAACTGATCCCTCGACATGCTAGAAGGAATAGACAAAGACTTTAAAAAGACTCCGGGGGATGTGGGTGATCGAAAAGGGGTTTTTGGCTGGTGGGGTACTATGTATAATAAAAGTGCTATATCAAAGTAAAAAAATACTTTAGGAGCAAGTGCTAGGCTTTACCGATAAAGAATAGTCTACTTAAGAATCAAGTAGAGTTGAACTTTTTAGATATAGAATACGCTGGTTTGATCAGCAGTACAGTTCAAGGAAGGCTGTTTTAAGGGAAAATTTGAAGAGTGGACTTTAAGCAGCCCGAATAGTTTAACCTTGATTAACCGCCGCTGCTCTTGTGTGCTCCTGTAGCAACTCCGAGCTAAAGCGTGCTTTATAGCAGGGGGCTGGAAAAGACAGGAAATGACCCAAAATGGCCAATAAACTACAAGTTACTGCCTTAAACCACTCCTCTGAGGACAAACAGGCAGCTCAGTACTCCCCACTCTCACTGGTGAGTAAAGAAACTTCCCCTGACCAAACAAGGAAAATGGAGAAACACAGGAACCAAGACAAAGCCCAGGGATCAGCAAAATCTGATCTCTGGAACAAACTATTAGGAAAGTATGGAAAACAAGAGTATTTTTTTGTTTTTCAAGTTTTTTTTTCAGATAGGCAGAAAATACAATAAATGCTGTGTTTTTCGACTAATTGCTATCAAAAGCTAGTACACTTGAGTGTATTAGCCTGTTGTTTAACTTTTAAGCAAAACTTAAACAAGGAAGTGCAACAAACAATTCAAGCTATTAAAAACAGTAAAAACAGGTAACCAAACTGCTTATAGATTGTTCATTTTGCTGAATAAAAACATAAAACATGCAACATATAACACATTGATTTAAAACCTGTTTAAAATACATTTTCCACTTTATATAAAGGTAAAAAAATATTAAATTAGTTTAAAATACATTTAAATATTTATCTGGGGAAATGGCACCATCTTGTGGATTATTTAAAAATTGCAACACATTTTAATGTACATAAAAAAAAATTACCAAAGTGTTTGAATGTGAACACAATCTCCAAGTAAATAAAAAGTACTTGGAAACAATTTTTAAGAAAATTTTAAACATATACCTAATAAAATTACATCAAGGACAATTTATCACAGTTATACCATAACCAGGTCTACTTATAATTTGGCTGCTCTACGTTTCAAGAGAGAGCTTATGGAGATATGGTCATTCAATCCAGGCTTTTAATTAGCTTCCAAAGTGATTTGCCACCATAGCTCCTTATATTCAATAGTTTCTTCCCACAGCCCCCGCGAAGATTTTTGTCCACCTTCTCCTGGGTGAAAAATAAGTAATGGGCACTGTCACAATCTAGGCTATGCTTGTACAAGGCATTGGTGTCTTTTTGTTTGATACACCATATCTATGTTCATATATTCTTTTTCTTAACTTTCGTTCTGTTTTACCTATATAAAACGCATCACAGAGCTGACACTTGGCCAAATAGACAAGCCCACTACTGTCACAATTTGGACAAGCCCACTACTGTCACAATTTGTAAATTCCTTGCTTTCCAATAGCCTATTTCTACATTGCAAGTACATATTCTCATTGTTGTAGACAAAGGCACATTGTGAGCAATGCCCACATTTAAATGTTCCTTTCCTCTTTTTGTTCCTTGTAACCCCATAATCAAAGTTACTTTCCAAAAGATTTTTCAAATTCCTAGAGTTCTTAGAGACAATTTTGAAGCTTTCCTTTATTTTGTCCAAGTCAGTGAGGGCTACAAATCTGTCCCATTCATTAATAATGCCCCTAACCATGGTGGACCCAGCATTGAATTCCAATATTAAAGCCCTATCAAAATTTTCCACCAAACCTGTATTACCATGTTTTGTGACCTTAACATCCCTTTTGCCTAGGATGGGTTGGTATTTCTCCATTCTACCTTTCAAAACCTCAATTTCTACTTCAAGCAACAAATGATCGGGATAATTCCTAGATTTGAACATTTTTCTTAACAATTCCATTTCCTTGTCAAAGTCCTCATTTTAGATGTCATCCTAGTGCCCCTAATATATTTTCCTTTGACAATATTTTTCTTGTAATGCTTAGGATGGGCACTATCAGTGTAGATAGGAATTGGAATATGTAGGTTTTCTGAAAACCTTGGAATTAAACATATTGTCACACTTGTATATTTCCACATCCAGATACTGTAATGTATCCTGGTTTTGTAGGTGAATTCTAAGAAACAGTGCTATTATTGAGGTATTCTATAAAGTAACCCACTTCACTTTTGGGGCCGCCCACAAAATCACTACATCATCCAGAAATCTCTTGTAAAGAATCCAATTCTCCTTCTAGATGGAATCCACCAAGTACTTCTCCCACCTGGCCAAAACTAGATTCGCATATGTGGGGACACAAGCTGCACCCATTGCTACACCCTGTATCTAGTGAAAGAATTCACATTTAAAACACACAAAATTATATTTTAGGACCAAGTCCAAAAGCTGCATGACAACCACTTTTTCATCCAAGGACAAGTAATTTTCTTCATAAATAATTTCTTCTAGCACATTCAAATCTTCCCTGTGAGGTATTGAGGAAAACAAATCTACTATGTCAATGGTAAGAAAAGTTAAGCCTTCATTATATTTCTCCTGACTCAAACACCTTAAACATTTCCAAGAGTCCTTTAGAATGTTCTTTTTTTCTAACCATAAGCCCTTTAACTTACTATCCACATACTTGGCTAGGGGCAATGTCTTGGACCCATCTGCAGAGACAATGGGCCTCAGTGGGGGGTCCTTCCCATTTGTGTGCGTCTTGGGAATCCCAAAGATAGTGGCTTTTCTACCTTAAGATAATGGTACGTTCTTTGGTCAACACAGCCTTCCACTAATAGGTCCTCCAAAATCATATCTATTCTACGATATGCAATGTTTATCTCATTTCTGGATACAGTTACACATTTATTGGGGTCCCATAGAATGTCATTCATTTTTCCTTCATATATAAGATCATCCATAAGGACCCCCCCCCCCACCTTTGTCCGGTTTCATAACTCTGAAATTTTTATCATTTCTTAGTTCATATAAGACTTTTACTTCATCTGGGTCCAAGTTGCTTCTATAACTCACTTTGTCATACTTTTTTCTGATTTCTTTTTCTACAACACCTTCAAATTTTTTAATTTGTGGGTGTAAAGGTGGGTTATAGGTACTTTTTCTTTCCAGCCCTTCACGTTCCACCTTGGAATCATGCTCAAACAATATTTGGAAATTAATTTTTCTTGTAAACACCTTAATATCCGTAAGTGTTTTGGCCAAGTCACCTTGTCTTAGGGGTATAAACTTAATCCCCTTGGATAAAAGTCTAAAATGGTCCTTTGTCAAACTCACAAAACTAAAATTATAAATACTAAAATCACCATATGTGTATCTAAAAGAATTGTCCATGTCCTGATTAATCTCCTTCTCATCTAAGTCAGGGTGGGCAATATTATTTAATGCCTCCTCCTCCCCCTTCTGGCTCCCCCACAAAAATTCGAAAACTGTTGTTGCTGGTACTCCTTCCTATTTCTGATCCTCTCTTATCTACGTAGTGGGGGATACTCAGAGATGTCATCCAATTCTGACACTAAATCACCAACTCTTGTTGGTTCCTCATCGTTATTACTTTTCCACTCCCCATTATTGTTTCTTTCCCAAAATCTCTCTCCAGACTTTGGTTTTGGATAACTAGTATTGTTTTGGTATTCCAAAATGTCACTAATTTTTTAATTTTTCTTTTTATTAAATCATTACATTGACCATCCACTTCCTTTTGAATACTTTGATATTTTTCCTTTTCAGCAGGAATAGTGAACATTAAATCTTTTTTAATATGTTCATTCACAATCTCAATTTCACTCATTAATTTCTCCTTCACTCTACTGTTCTCCTCAATAATACAGTTTAGTACATCAAGCCCACATCTGTTAAATATTTTTATTAAATCCTGGTGAAAAACACTGCCTGGGACCACATTATTAGGATACTTCCAAATTCTAAGTCCCTTAGGCACTATACTTTGAGAAATAAATTCTTTCAAATAACTATTCTCTATGTCAATGCTTTTCTATTTGAAAACAAGTCTTTCCAGTTTCTGCAATAAGTTTTTAAAATTGTCTGTTTCAGGCCCCATAGCCACAGTTCTGTTTTTAAAGTTGGAAGAAAAACAAACCTGGAGCCATTCATTAAAATCAGCCTGCACATCTTTACTTCTGGAATCTACGTTCTGTTTGTCTTGTCCAGATGAACCAGGTGACACTGTTTTCATTAAGACCCATTTCTCCCCTCAGTTGGTCTAAATATCCTGGGGGTTTGGTTAAAACAAAAATCATATCTGTCTGAGCTTTCTCCTCTCCAGGCAGCTTCCCTCTAGGACTGCTGGAACAGGAGCAGTAAAAAAAGGATCTAATTTCTGCTGTTTAGCCCAAAAAGAAAATCTTTTCCATTTGCTCTTGTAAAATCTTCTAGTCGAAGACTTGTGAGAGGAAAATAGAATGTTTTGGACTGGAGATGAAAGCCTGGCGGATCTAGCCATTACTGGGATTGGAGAAACCATGTGGTCAGTTTCAGACCTGGGAGATCAGGATGAATCTGCCCTGATGGATGGGACAGTAGATCTGGATGAGGTCTGTGCATCCACGGACGGCAAATCAAATGAGAGAAAAGGAAGGTGAACCAGATTTGTAGAGGCCAGTAGGAGGAAATGAGGATCACTTTGCTCTTCAATCTGGAAGCTTTCTGAAAAGAATTGAGGTTTAAAGGGAGAGGTGAAAAGGCCTAAAGCAATCCGAGAGGTCAAGCGTGGACCAGATTATCCCTGGTAGATGTTCTGAGGGAGGATGAAGGCGAACAACCTGCTGCACTTGTTGTTGTGGAGAGAAGCAAAGAGATCGCAGCATGGTTGACCCCATTTTTGGAAGATCATGTTCTCCACTGACTGATTCACAGCCCACTCACAAGGCATCAAGAATCCTCTGCTGAGCCTGTCTGCTAAAATTTGTGCTCCCCTGGAATGTGCGTTGCAATTAGAAAGCGGTTGGTAGAGATGTCCCGCTACCGCACTCTCATTGTTTCTCGACATGGGGTAGGGATCTGGTTCCCCCTTGTTTGTTGAAGTACCAAACTACAGACAATGTCCATTTGTATTGCAATAGTCCCTGGAGGAAGGAAGCTGTGAAATATCTGCAACACTAAAAGGACCACTCTCATCTCTAGGACAGAGATATACAGGGTTGGTCTCCTGCGACGTCCATGTGCCTTGGACTGTCCAACCCAGGAAATGCCCCCCCCCCCCCACCACCTGGGGAGCATCAATGGTCAATGTGGCATTTGGGGGAGTAAGAACAAAGGGGCGTCCTTGAAGAATGTCTGGGGAGTGAAGCCACCAGAGGAGAGCATCCTTGCATACTCGTGATAGTCTGATGTGACAGCTAAGGAGTTGAAGTGACAACTAGACTGCTAAGGTCCACTGCAGAATTCTCATGTGTAGGTGAGCTGTTAGCAACAGAGTTATGATGGCAGGCATGGAGCCCAACAACCTGAGTACTAATTTGGCTGGATGAACTGGGTTTTCCAAAATCTGTCTGACATGTAGTTTTAGGTTTGAAATCCTGTCCAGAGTAAGGAAGCCCAAGGTCTTGGTCATATCCATATGCGCCCCTTTGAAATCTATGCTCTGTACTAATTGAAGCCGGGACATTTGCATGTTGATTGTTATGCTCAAGGTAGGAGCAAACTAACAGGTAGTCCCTGTGTAGATGCCTGTTTGGAGCGGTTAGGAGCCAGTCGCCTAGGTACAGAAAAACATGGAATTCTTGCAGTCTGAGATGAGCTGCAACTACCGCCATACATTTGGTGAACACCCTGGGGACTGTACTGAGACAAAAGGGAAGTGCTCTGAACTGATAATGACTGGCTCCCAGCCTGAAGAGTAGGTAAATTCTGGAGCGCCTGCCCATCTTGATGAGGTAGTACGCATTCTTCATGTTCACTGAGCACATCCAGTCATCCATTTTCAAAAGAGGTAGAATGGACTGGATCGTGACTATCCTGAACTTTGTAGTTTTTACCAACATGTTTAGGAATGTCTGATCCAAGATGGGCTTGAGGTCCCCTGTCTTTTTTTTAGTACTAAAAAGAATCTTGAGTAAATGCCTGTTCCGATCTGACCTTTTAGGACCTTCTGGGTGACTTTTTTGTAGCAGCTTTGAGATTTCAAACTCTGCTGCCTCTCTGACTGGGTAGAATGCCCGGAAGAGGTGTCTTTGGTTTGGGGAATTCTGAAAAGGGAATTAAGTATCCTCTGGATAAGATTCTTTGCAACCACCAATCGTTTTTGATTGCTAGCCAGGTGTCTGGGTGCAAGGATAAGCACCTCCCCGACTAGCTACAGAGAAGGGCAGTCGGGCAACTCCTCAGGAGTGCTGAAAGGATCTGTCCAACAAAGAATCCCAAGACCCTTGATTTTGCAGACCTCCTCTGCTGAGTGGGCGGCATCTACCTTGTAACAGTTTCCCAATCTGTCTCTGGGGAAAGTATTCTCCCTGTGACTCCTGAAAAGGACCCTGAGATTTTTTGAACCGCACCCCCTCAACCCGGTCGATTCCTGGAAAAGGATCGCTGGAGGGGGGGGGGGGTAGGAAAATGGACTCCGATGGCAGAGTTTTTTCCATCTTTCTTGCTACAGGAGTGTCTCTCTCTAATGGTGTACTCAAACAAAGATGATCCGTTAAAAGGGGGATTGATGAACTATGCCTTGAAGGGTTCTGCAAAGTCACATAGCCGCATCTAGACATCAACACCTAATGACAATGCCAGAATTGGTGGCCCTAGAGGTTACCCTCCACTGCATGGAGGATTAACCTCATGGATGCATTAGATACTGACTGTAGAGTGGCAAATCTGGAAGAGAATTTCCTGTCCTCATCAGACATGGACTCTAGGATCGAGCTAGAGAGTTCTTTGATTAAATCTCTCTGTAGCCTAGTAAAATGAGAAAGGTAGTTTAAGGCTGATAGAGTGAAGGCAAACTAGGTATAAACTAACTTGCCAAATTTGTTCATAGCCCTAGACTCCCTGTTAGGGGGAAGGGCCAAGGAGCTTTCCTGGAACCGCTCCTTCTTAGTGGCTGCCACAACAACCACGGCATCTACTGGGATCCCTTTATTCCAATGGGATTGGTCAGGGGGAGCATTGAGAATTTTGTCTGCAAGCTTAGGGTACAGGTTTCTACAATGTCCGGATCCTTCCAAGCCCTGATTGATACCAGATCAATGGGAGCATCAACAGGGGGGACACCCAAGATGTAGATGGGACGAACCAGAAAGCCTCCAAGAACATCAATTCCTCCGGGGTCAGGTTTTGGGAAGACCATCCACCTCTTAGGTTCATAGGCTGATACTAGGCTATCTGCCCTAAGGCATTTATAAGCCTAGCCAGAGTGTATTTGGCTTCCGCCTCCCTATTAGATTAGCCAACTGTGACTCTGTAAAGTAGGTCACAGAAGGTACCCTTTTAAGATTAGTTTACTGTGCCTCTGTCTAGCAGGGACACAGAAGAAATCCCAGGGGTAAATTTGCAATTTCCCATCCACGCGTCCAGATTTCGCTTGAAGAGGGTCAGCGAGGGGCTACGTCTAACATGAATTGGGATTCTATTCCAGAGTGAGGGGAGCCTCTGGGAAAAGAATCTGTCCCTCCAGCATGTCCTATTTATTTTTGTGCTGAGGTTTAGGTCCCTGGAGCGTGTAGCTCTAAGGGACTTGGATTTTTTGAGGTGGAGCATGTCCATTAATTCTGGGTTTGACATGGCTTTGTACGTCAGGCATAGATCGCCTCTGAGTAGGCGGTAAGCAACTGAGTAGAGCTGGAGTTTCTTTAGTCGAGCTGCATAGGACATCTGTTTGTAGCCCATGATCCTCTTGGTGAGGTACTTTTGGGGTCTCTCCAGTTGCTGCAGGTGTTGGGTAAGGTACATCCCAAAGGGGCATTGTATTCAATTATGGGCCTGATGAGTGACGAGTAGATGCGAACCTTTTCGTGATAAGGTGGACTATATAGAAGGTCTTTCTAACCACTTTGGCAACATGATTATCAAAGGAGAGATTACTATCTACGTTGGTCCCCAAATCTCTAATTACTTCTTCTGTACTTAATGGATTACCACCTATGTGGTAATTTGTGGGTACCTTGTTTTTCCCAAAGGGGATGACTATGCACTTTTTAGCATTTAGCTTGAGGCCGTGGCTCTGGCACCAAGCATCCGTCTCTGTGAGACCCTTTTGGAGGTTGCTTGTGTCAGCTGGAGATTCAATTATGGCACCCAGTTTGCAGTCATCTGCGAATTTTGTCAGCCACAATCCCCCCATGTTAGCCTGAACCTCAGAGAAGTATATACCGAACAAGAGAGGTCCCAGAACTGAGCCATGTGGGGCGCCACTTGTAACTGGTTTGGATTCGGACATGGCACCTGCAATTCTGACCATGTGGGTTCTATCTTTGAGCCAGTTTGCAACCCATCTTGTGATATAGGGGTTGATATTTAAGCTGGTAAACTTATTTGTGATGCCCGAGTGGGGTATTGTGTCGAAGGCTTTTGCGAGGTCCAGGTAGGCTGTGTGGACTACCTTGCCCTCATCTATGGCTTTGGCAACTGTTTCAAAGAAATCAACTAGGTTTAAGAGGCAAGATCTGCCCTTAACAAAGCCGAATTGGGTAGGGTCCAGTGTCTGGAGTCTCCCAATGTCTTTGTTTATGAGTTCCATGATAATACGCTCCATAGCTTTACAGACCAGACTAGTCAGGCTTATGGGGCGATAGTTTCCGGGGTACATTTTGGCACCACCTTTGTGGAGTGGGACCACTGTAGCTGTACGCCATTCTTTGGGTACATATCTTGTAGTAAGGCTAAGTTTGAACAGTGACTTAATGTGAGGGTTCAGTTCTTCTTGGAGCTCGTGTAAGACACAGCCTGGGACACCGTCTGGTCCCATAGATGCTGTGTTTTTTTGCTTTGGAGAGGGCAGCTTTCACCTGTGCATCTGTGATGTCAAGGAGGTTACATTCAGTTGTGATAGGCATTTGTTCCTTTGCGGGGGAGAAGTTTGCGCTGAATCTGTCTGCCAGGATGTTGGCTATGTCTGTAGGTTCGGTATATTTTGTACCGTTATGCAACAATTCAGAGCATATCTGGGAGGTTCCGCCCATGTTCCTGACATAACAAAAGAAGGCCTTGTGATTACCTTTAGTGTCTAGGGCAATTTTTCTTTCGAAACTGGCCTTTGACGATTTTATGAGGGATCGAAGTTTCTTGCTAATACTGATCAGAGATGCCTTCCCTTTTTTGGGATTTTGCTCTGTCATGTAGCAGCTTCCTCCTTCTGTTGTATAGTTTATTTATGGCCGGGGTCCATCAGACTGGTCTCCTGTTTTTGGAGGAGTGAGTCTTGGTTTTATTTGGGATAGCACAATCCATGTATTCCTGCAGGTGCTCATAGAATGCATTTGTAAAGGATTCTGCTGATTGGGCTGTATTATCCTCTGGCCCAGGGGCTTTGAAGGATTCCACCTCAGTCTTGAGAAGTGCAAAGTTGGCTTTTGAGAAATTCTTTACAGTGATTTCCTTGGCTGGGGGTGGGGACGGGATATGGATGTCCAGGGAAATTTGTTTATGGTCTGATCTTACCAATGAGGGATTTACCTCTGGTGTGGAACACAGAGTCCCCATGTTGGTGATGACCAGGTCCAATATGCTGTTCCCTCTTGTGGGAGTGGTGACCAGTTGTTCCATTGCGTTAGAGTTTATAAATTCAAGGAACCGTTGGGCGAGGGTGTTTGGGTTTGAGTAGTTTTCCCAGTCAATGTTTGGGTAGTTGAAGTCACCCAATAACATAGTGTTTGGAGAGACCTTCATATTCTCCAGTGTTCTCAGGAATGCCAAGTGGGGTTCCTGTAATAGGGAGGGTGATCTGTAGCAGGCTACAAACTGAAAGGCAGTTTTGCCCGCTGTTAGTTGCACATGGATGGTTTCCGATGCTTCATGCAGTGCCACTAACCTGGAGGTGTAGGTATCTTTGATGAATATAGATACTCCCACTCCTTTTGTGCTTCGGTCCAAGTTTTGGGGCCGAAATGCATGGTATGAGTTATAACCTGGTAGTGCTGCGGTGCTCTCAGGAGCCTTGAACCAGGTTTCTGTTACTGCACAGACATCGATTTTCTCCATACTGAGGAGAGCCTCGAGTGCGTGCATCCTGAGGTTTAGACTTCTGGCATTGAGTAGCATTACCTTTAGTTTTTTTATCCTTGGGTTGTCTATGGAGGTGGGTTTGTCCTTTGAGCCTTGCCTAAAAAAGGCACTATGGGGGTGGCAAGAGCCTTGGCCAGTATACGAAAGCCTAAGGCTGACAGGTGCAAGCCATCCCTAGTGAAGCAATGTGGCTTGTCGAGCATGTCATCCCAGGCTGACAGACACTGGATCCCCTTTGAATGACACCAATACTTTAGCCAATTGTTAAAACTGATCATTTTGTCTTTATACTGTGGCATCATTCTTGGTGAGGGCAAGATGCTACTCAAGGTCAGGGTCATACCAGCCTGGGCGACATGGTCAGAGAGCTCCTCTACATCTCTTTTCATGTAGTCCAGGGAGGTACGTGTCTCAGGTCATTCACACCAGCATGGACAATGACGGAGTCATACTTGTACTTGCTTTGGAGTGACCTGAGTGCTTGCGTTATGTGGCGGATCCTGGCACCCAACAGGCAGCTTACAGTGACCTTCTCCTTGTAAGACCCTATCTGCATCTGAAGGAACTGCCTTCAATCTGTCCACCTCTGATTCTGAAAGACTGTGGGAAGACCTGACAAAAGATGCTCTGGAGGGTGGCCTGGACACAATCCTAGGAGACCTCTCATTACAAAGCGAACCTGTGGAAGGAGGAGGGAGCTTCAAAAGCAAAGGGGCTCAGGGCTGAGGAGAGGAATGTATAGACTTACTCGGATCCAAAGCTCTGGGATCAGATGCCTTAGGAGTCTTGGCTGGAGGCTCATCCGAAGACTAAGAAGCAGACTTCCCCGGGGAATGTTTTTGTGCTCCCTGTCTACACGATGCTTTTTGGGAGAGGGTTGAACCCCTGAAGAAGATAAAGAACCTGATGACGGGGCCAACGGAGGTAAAAGGCCCTTCAGAATAAGTTTGTGCCTTCTGTCAACCAGTGCTCTGTGATGGTAACTCTCTCCGATGAAACAGCAGGCATCAAGGTGAGCAGGGCGAGTCAATATATGCACTCACTGTGGGTATCAGATAAGGGAATCTTGAGCCCACAGGAAGTGCATTTCATGAAAACTATAGGTTTCTTGGACATATCAGTTTTTTTTGATTTTTAAATCACAGAGTCAAAAAAAATACTTGGCTTACAGTTAAAGACAAAAAAACTTTTCAATGGATCTCGAGACTATGAACTGTGATGTTTCTCCTAAGAGCTGCAAATGAGATTGGGTGGGGTGGGAGGCTGAGACATTATGGGTAGGGGAGGAGTTCGAGCTACTCGAGCCTAAGCTTTTGTGAGCGGACAAGTCGGATCTGAGGTCAGATCCGAAACCCACAGGTTGAGGAAGAATGAAAATGACATCAGATATATATTTCAGATCCTGTAAAGCTTTACCCTTTTCTGGGAGGAACTTACATGCTTATTATCTAAAGAAGCGTTCATCAACTTAGCCAAGATATCAGGCAAAGGTTGAAGCCAAAGCCAAAAATACCTACTCAACACAGAATCAAAGGCAGCAGCCCTAGATGAAGCATTGGCTGCATCATTGCTGCACTTAATGGAATGATGAGCAACCTAAGAAGTCCCAAATAAAGAAAGAGCAGAAATCTTCCCTTCAGAGTCAGGAAGGTCTGAAATAACCTGAAAGGCTTAAAAGAGAAGAGCCAAAATATATCTGGTCATATGGTTCTGATAGTTCACAGCTCTAAAGGCCAGGGTAGCAGAGTTTCTTACCCAGTCTCTTCATAATCCTGTTGCCTTTTGTCAGAGGGAAGCAACTTTATAGACGGTAACAGTTTAGAATACATAACAGAGGCACCTGATAATAACAGAAGGGTCAGCAGAGGGGCACTTATAAAGAAACTTGCAATCATCAGGCACTTTATAGAATGGATCTTTTGGGAGCAGGGAGCTGGGAATCGGGAGCCTGAAACACGGTAGAAAAGGCATCCAAACAAGGCAGCAAGAACAGGAGGGACAGCAGAGGTCCTAGAAGGCTCCATTTGCAGAAGTTAATAGTACCTCCTCTGAACAGACACTTGAGCACAATCCCATTTATAAAATTCCATCATTCGGGAAACTGTCACACCAAAAGAAATATCCTCAAAAGGAGAGTCGAGACTAAAACTTCTCTTACTCACAACCATAATCTATGGAGGAAGGAATCTGAGAAGAATAAGTCAGGGATTCCTCATCAGAATCTTTATCCTCAGAGGAATCTGGTTCCCTAGGCCTCTTAAGAGGGGTAGAAGACTACGCAGGAGTCAGAAAAGAAACCCCCTGAGGGGGGCTTCAGAATCATAAGGAAATTAAACAGGCCTTGAGTGAAGTTTTGCCATTCACTCTGAGGTTCCTAAAAAGCAAGAGAAATATGCTTGATTTTTTACTTCTTTAAGGGGATGTCAGCCTTATAGATTTTAGGAGGCTCTGACCTCGGACGACATTCAATAAGTATAGCTGGCATCTCTTCCCTCACCAAAATCTGAGGAACACCCCTAGGTCCTTCGGAAATTACCAACCGCAGTTCCTCCTGTACAAACGAAGCAGATGTCTACAAAGCCTCCACGGACACGTGTGAAGCCGGATCCATGCCTGCCTCTGAAGAGGTCACAGCAGAGGAATCTGACAGAGAAACCAGGCGGTCCTCCAGGATTTTACTAGCCTCAATAGAGACGTCTGATGAAGGCAGAACAGCAGAAGAATCAGACCGAGCTTTCTTGGTCTTCTTCACAGACAGCTGACCCTCGGGCCAGGAAGATCCTTCCATGGTGTCTTTAACCAACAGCTGGTTTTCTAACTAAATAGATAAGGAGAAGAGACAACTATGCATGAAGGGGGGATCCAGACCATTGTCAGAGACCCAAACAGAAAATCTCTTCCATTTACTAAGGTAGAGACTCCTAGTGGATGGTTTATGTGATGCCAACAAAATGTGTCATAAGGGGGAAGGAATACCATTATGCCTGGTGAATGCAGGAATTGGAGAAACCAAGCACAGTCAGCTTAAGAGTCTGAAGACTGGGATGCGCTAGTCCCAGGGAGTGGGATTAGACATTCGGAACCGGGTCCAGAACCCAAGGGCAGTGTAGTAGGATGAGGTCAGAGGAAGGGAAACAATATCTGTCAAGGCCAGTAGGGAGCAATGAGGAGCACTCTGCTTCTCAACTGAGCTGCTTTCTTGAAAAAAAAAAAAAAAAAAAAAAAAAGTGGGATCAGAGGGAAGGGGGGGGGGGGAGGCATAAAGGCCAGTCGTGGAGAACAGTGTTCCTGGGGTCTTCCCTTGAGGGGGAATTAAGGCAAAGTAGCTTTTGCACTTGTTCAGAGTTGAGGCAAAAAGGTCACTGGTCCCAGTGAAGAAAGATCTCCTTCGCTACTCTGGAGTTCAGAGACCACTCATGAGGCATGAGGATGCATCTGCTTAGTTTGTCCACAATCATGTTTGAACTCCCCGGGATGTGCGTTGCTATCAGAAAGCAGTTGAAAGTTACAGCCCATTGCCACACTCAAAGGGCTTATCAACACAGTGGGTAGGACTTTGTTTCCCCCTCTTTGCTGATGTACCAGACTACCAACATGTTGTTAGACTGTACAACTATCATCCCTTGAGATAAGACAGAGTGAAATGCTTGCAATGCCAGAAGCACTGCTCTTAACTCTAGAACACCGATATGCAAATTGACCTCAGATGGGGACCAAGTCACTTAGACTGTCTTCCAAAGATAATGCCCTCCAATCCCATCTGGGAAACATCCGTGGTCACTATGGTCTTGGGCTGAGGGGGAACAAAGGGGCAGCCTAGAAGAATCTCCTTTGAGTGCATCCACCAGGATAGGTCATTCTTGCATAGACAGGCTATGAAAACTAAATGGCTCATGGAGTGGGTTAGAATAGTCCAATGGTTTGAAAGTAACCATTGGAGAAGTCTCATGTGAAATCTTGATAATGGAACCAATGTGATCGCTGCTGCCGTGGAACCCAATGTCTTCAGAATTAGATAAGCAGGATTTTTGTTTGCTCGAAGAAGAGGGAGGACCTGAACTGAATTTTCTGTAATCTGTGTAGTGGAAGCGATGCTATGCAAGAAATAGTGTTGAGGCGAGCCCCGATAAATTCCATGCCCTGAGAAGTGGTTATCTGAGATTTTGCAGGGTTGACCGTTATGCCCAACTGAAGGGCTAGTTCCATAATGTAGTCCGTAGTTTGTAGAAGTAAATGCCTGGTGGGAGGGGTGGCAGCCAGTTGTCTATGTAAGGAAACACTCTGAATCCATGCAGCATCAGATGTGCTGCGACTGCTGCCATACATTTGGCGAACACCCTGGGGGCTGTGGTGAGACTAAAGGGCAGCACTCTGAATTGGAAATGACTGGCTCCCATTCGGAAGCAGAGAAAGTTTCTTGAGCATATGTCCACCTTCATGTTCAAATATATATCTTGAAAATCGATAAAGCACATCCAATCATCTTTCTCTCAGAAGGGGAGACTTGACTGAATGTGACTATACAGAATTTTGCTTGTTGGATGAATTTGTTTAGAATACTAAGATCCAAAATTGGTCTCCAGTCCCCTGTTTTCTTTGGCACTAAAAAGAATCTTGAGTAAAAACCAGATCCTAGTTGGTCTGGTGGGACTTCTTGGATGACTCTTTTCTAGCAGCTTTTGTATTTCTAATGCTGCTTGAACTCTCTGACTGGGTGGAACATCAGGGAGTCTTGCAGGGGTTCTCGGATAAAAGGTGAAGGGAATTAGATAACCTCTGGAAATGATCCTTAGCGCCCAGGCATCAGTGATTATGTGTCACCACTTGCCAGGCGTTTGGGTGCAAGGACAATCTTCCCCCAAATGCTTCCAGAGAGGTAAGCAATTGAGCCCCCCTTCAGGATCGCTGATAGGGTTGACCAGAGAATGAATCCCTGGAACCTTGATTCTGCAGACCACCCGTGCCTCTGGGACTGCATCTTCCACTACAACTCGCCCCTCTCTGCCCTGAGGGGAGTCCGAGCCGCATGTGTCTTGGAAAGGCTTATGGGATTTCTTGAACCACATCTGACCACTCCTTTGATTCCTGGAATAGGATCGTTGAAGAGTGGAAAAATATATGCCCACAGCAAAGTCTTTCCATCCTTTTCACACCTGGACAGAGTTTCCTTTATTTTAGGACCAACAAAGAGGATCCGTCAACAGGAGCATTGACAAAGGAAGACTTGAATGGTTCTGCAATTCGCACAGGTGCATCCAAGCGTGTCTTCGAATCGCAATGCCTGAAGCTACTGACCTGGTTGCCATGGACTCTAGGGTAGCTAGTTGAGAGGCCACTTTTTCTGGGGTCTCCTCGGCCACAGCTCCTTGACCAGATCCCTTTGGAGCCTTGTGAAGTGTGCCAAAAAATTCAAGGACCTGATGGAGAAGGTCAATGATGCATAGACTCGCTTCCCAAATTTGTCCATCTCCCTAGATTCCCAGTATGGGCCTTACTTGGCTAGTTCTTTTTTACTGGCAGCCGCTACCACCATAGCATCTACTGCCAAGCCCTTAGACCAATGCGGTTGATCTTCTGGAGGAGTAAGGATTTTGTCAGGTCTCCGGGGGACTGGGTTCCACGGAGTAAGGAGCCTTCCAAGCCTGCCAAGCAAGTAGTTTAATTAAATCGTCAGTGAGCGGGGTCACCCAGGAGGCAAATTGTGCACTTGCAGGCATTTGGTGTGCGCCCGATTCCTCCAAATATACGTTTTTGGACTTCAAATCACCCCTCTGTTTTAGGATCTCCAGAAGGTCTCCAAATGAGACGTTTTCCGGAGTTGACCATGGGAAACCCCCCCTTCATCGAAATCTGTCTCTTCTGTGATGGATTCTTCAGGAGAATCAAGGTGTTTCCTTTTATACAATTTCTTTATAGGGGCTCCTTAGTGGTAACATCTGAGAAGGACTCAGAAGATGGCTTGCCTTTAGAAGGCAAGTCTTGCGACCGTGATGCACACTTGTCCAGGGGTAGAGGTTGGTGGCTGAACTGAAAATCCTGGGGTCAGAGGCGAATATGCCAATAATCCAGGTGCCACCCGAGACAATGCAGTGACTAAAGCTCTTTCCATAGCCTGAAAGGCAGAACCCCCTGAGAAGGGATGGGAGTCTGGAACTGAGACAAACTCGGAAAAAGGGTCACGCACTGTCCAGAAAGCCCCACCTGACAGACTGGAACAGAGGACGAGTCTCCTGCTGATGCAGCTGAAAGGGATAGTCAGCTCCATGGAAAAACTCGGAGCCGTCTCGAATCCACTGGGCCCGGCACTGAAGCCATTGGTGCCTGGGTCACTGAAGTTGACAGCTCTAAAGCCTGTGTCGAGGTTAGACGAGAAGAATAAGTAGGGGTGGATGGAGAAAAACCCTCTGCACCTGAAGGGAGAGGGGCTTGAGAAGAGGACTGTTGACCCCGGGCTGTCAACATCTGATCCACCAACCTAACAATATCAACTTCAGAAAGACATCTGGTGTAGCACATGGATAATCCAGAATGCGAATCAGGTCTCTCCAGGAATGAACTAGGGAGCCGACCATGGAACGGGTCCAAAGATGGAGAATAGATAGACCTGGGTTTTGTAGACAGAACTAATTTTGGCACAGTTTGCTGTGCCATGGGGAAATAGGTATCAAAATGGTTGGAGTGACATCTGAGCCATTTTAGTTGTACTTGGAATAACTGTCATAGGTGAAGTTTTCGGTGCCAGAGATTTAGTCTGGCCTGAGAGCCTCGGAACCTTAACTTTCATTTCTGAAGATGAACCCTTGGAAACATGCTTATGTTTCTTGACAAACTGGTGCTGATAGAGACATAGGCACTGAATGAGAGGATACTGATCCATTGGCCGGAGGTGGCTGGTCGGCCTTGGACAAAGTGTCTTTGAAAGGGGCTTTAAGGAGCCCTTTGAGAATCAGTTTATTATTCCTCTCTGCCAGAGTTCTATTACTGAAACCCTGGGAAATGGAACAGTCTATACTCAAATGGGGAACCTCAAACAGTACACACAGGATTCATGGTTATCAGAGTTTGGCATTTTCCTGGCGTACTCTACACATTGCTTAAACCCCACAGTGCAGATTTTTGTTTTTCTGCCATATTCCTGATAAAGCAAACAGGAAGGCAGAAAGAGAGAGAATGAAGAAAGTTAGAAAATTAGATCTTCACTCACATGAAAGGGAAAGAGGGAAAAAATCTACTAACGGCAGAGAGAGTAAAGGGAAAGACTACCAACGATGGCAGGGGGAGAATTTATCAATGGTAATAGAAAATTACAGTACACTTTCTATCCTTTAATTCTTGGTCTACCCGGAGCAAGGTTTTAGTTGAGTAGGATAGTAATATATAATAATATACTTAGCTACTGAAAAATGAGATCTGAGGTAATGTGGAGAGGGGCACTGTGGGTAGACTAGCAGCTTGAGAGATTTTTGGTTGACACGAGCTACATTACGGCTGGATCGGTTCAAAGGATTGAAACCGTAACTCACAACTCAAAAACAGAAAAAGATTGACATCATATTTATACATTACCCCTAATGAGAATATATGGGATCACACCATATATGATATGAGGGGACCCATGCATAAGTTAGCATTTAGGAGCTGCCTCTGTCCATTAGTAGTACAGGAGCAGTCCTGTAGTAAATTTTCTGCTTCCCAGTTACAGATATACACTGCAAATGAATATGGACAAGGATGAACTTTGTTATATGTGGATGGGGAGTCTGTTCTAGAGTAGCAGTATCCTCTGCAAGACATACCTGCCCTTCAAACTGTTCTTTTGGATGTTGCAGAATAGGATTAAATACCTAGACCAAGCATTTCTAATTCCATTTGACTTGCTGATGTGCAGTAACTATCAGTAATGGGGCAGAGGATGCCTTGTATGCCACACACAGGTCACCACTTAGCAGTCTGTAAAATACTGAGTATTGTCATAGGGCTTTGAGTCTGTCCATGCAGGACTTGCATCTTTTAGTAAGGTATCTCTGTGGGAATTCTAGTTGTTGCATGTGTCTGGATAGATACATGCCAAACGGAGCGTTACATTCTAATAAGAACTGAGTAAAAGGTGACAATGGCATCCCTAGATCCAGACACAATCCCTTTGTTTATAAATTGCGCAATATAGAACAACATTCTTACAACAATGGACAAATGTTGGTCAAAAAATAAGTCATTGTCCACATAAGTTCCCAAATCCTAAAAGACTGGGTTAACCTCTAAGGGACATTTTGTTGATGTGGCAGTTCTCTAGGGTAGAGGACTTCCCAAAGGACACAGTAATGTATTTTTTGGCATTTAGTTACAGTCCACGATTCTAGCACCAGCTATTTATCTGGGACAAACATTACTGCAGGACAGCTAAATCATTTGGGGAATCGATGACTGCTCACATCTTGCAGTCATCTACAAACTTAGCCAGACCTCTATGGTATTGGCTTTTACTTCAAAAAAGCAAACGCCAAACAGGACAGGTCCAGCACTGATTCATGGGGGATTCCACTGGTGACTGCTCTGTTTGTGGAAGTAACTTCCACTTTTTTATCATATACATCCTGTGAGCCAGCTGGCAATCCAGCGGGTGACAGACAGGGTTTTTACTCCCAGTTCATTTAGCTTCTCTACTTTGCTTGAGTAGGGAATTGTGTCAAAAGCTTTGGCCAGGTCGAGGTATGGGGTGTGTACAGTTTTATCTTCATCCATTGTTTTCATGATTTTTTTTTTTTTTTTTTTTTTTTTTTAAAGTCCACCAGGTTGAGTAAACATGACCTGCCCTTGACAAATTCAAACTGTCAAGGAGCCAGTGCTTGGAGGTTCCTTATGACATGATAGGGAAGTAAAGAGTGTGTGAAAAAAATAGCCAGGGAAATGTTATGGCAAGGCTTGCATAGGTCCTAGGGCCGATAGCCTAGTACCAACCTACGAATCTACTGACTAGTTCTAGAAGTTTTTCCATGGCTTTGTATTTGAGGCTGCTCAGGCTTCTGGGTTTGTAGATGGTCCTCCCTTATGCACAGGAACCACTGTTGCTGTTCACTAAACACTTGGTACAAAACCTGTACGAAGGCTAAGAATGAACAGTGTTGTTAGGCATGTGGCTAAACTGTGCTTCATGCTATTTAAGATGTATCCAGGGATACTGTCAGGACCCTTTGATGCGGTATTTTCAGCTTTTGATAGCACATTTAGGACTTGGTCTTGTGCGACAGCTGGAGGCAAGTCAGTTTCAGGTACATCTTGAGGGACAAATTGAGGGGAGATAGGGGTAAAATTATAGCTAAATTTTTCAGCCATTAGGTTCGCTATAGCTTCAGCCTCAGTGTGGATAACATCATTCACAATCAGCTTTGCACACTGCTGCATTGTGCTTTTGAGAAAAAGAGGTTACGTATGCACCAGAATTTTCCATCTGTGTTGTCCATTTTCATTTTTCAACAACTGGTTTCAGATCTCAATCGGCTGTGATTTTCAGCTCGTGGCCATTAAAATCCTGAGCTCCTCCCTTACCCATAATGGTCTATCCCCCAACATACCTCAGATTTTCTTTGCTGTCTTACAGTATAAAGGGAAAAATTAGCAACAAGATCTTTTTCTTCCAGAGGTCATTAGTTCAATAGTAGGGGGTTCGTGAAAGGGAAGTTGAGGAAGAACGAAAATGGACAACACAGATGGAAAGTTATGGTAAGTACATAATTTCTTTAGCTGCTGTTGTCAATTTTCATTCATTCCTCAACAATTGGGACAGAGTTCCCAGCTCCCAGAAATCCTAAGAGACATCTAAGAAAGGATATTCCTGAGCACAAATGAGCCGAAGGCTGCTCTCCCCTCGAGACCAGATCCAATTTGTAATGAGTAATAAAGGTACGAGGATTAGCCTAAGTAGCCACCGCACACAGATCATCCATGGATGCTCTGGAAAGAAATACTGAAGACGTTGCCATGGACATGTCTGAATGGGCTCTAAATGGTTTTGGTAAAGAAAGGCCTAATTTGTCACAGACAAAAGATACATAATTGGTAAGCCACTTAGCTAAGGTTACCTTTGTAACTGTCTTGCCCAATTTGGAATCAGCAAATGAGACAAACAACTGATCTGTTTTTCTAAATTTATTTTGTTCTATGCAAGTAAAAATGTAGTTGCTAGTGAACATCCTGTAAGTGTTATGAATGTTCACCTTTGTTTTAAACTTTGGAAAAAAAAATGGCAAATTAATGAATTGGTTGATGTTTGATAATAACAGCACCTTGGGAAGGAAGGTAGGATTGGTTTGTAAAGCCACCCTATCATTATGAAATACTAAGTAATGAGGTTTAGAAGACCGTACTTGAAGTTCTGAAAGCCTTCAAGCAGAAGTGATGGCTACCAAAAATATAGTTTTCTAGGTCAGAAATTTAATTCGCATTTAGCTACTGGTTCGAGAGGTGAAAGAATTAGGGACTGTAATACCAAATTTAAATCCCATGGCAGAGTTGGATCTTTATAAGGGAGTATCAAAAGAAAGGTAAGTCTCAAAAAGGCTTTACAAAGTTTAGATAAAGCAAAGGAGGAGTTTTCAATCACAACATGAAAATCAGAAATAGCAAATAGCTGTACCCCCATAGTTGAAGAGCTAGCTCCTTCAATTAAAATTGTTGTTAAAAATTCAAGAACACTATGTCCTGGTATAGTAAAGGGGCCAATATGTTTCTGCTACACCCAAAAAACAAATCTCTTCCGTTTACTTCTGTAAAGTTTCCTTGTAGAAGCTTTGTGGGAACACAAAGGTATATGACGAACAGGGTTAGAAAGTGCATGTTGTCTGGCTATCAATGGAAGTGGAGAAACTATGCGGTCACTCTTAGGTTTGAGATATCCGGGTGAAGCATGTCTGTCAGGCAAGACAGATGGTCCAGAATTGCATCCCGAGTCCTAGGAGAGCAAATTAGACAATGCTCAAGGAAGGGGAACAAAATTTGTTGAGGGCAGTAAGGGGCAATGAGGATGACTCTGCTCTTCAACCGAGATGCTTTCTGCAGACATTTGGGGATTAAGGCAATTGGGGGATAAGCATAGAGGAGACCGGGGGATGAATTGTGCCAGACAGCGTCTCTCAGCGACTCCCCTGCTGGGGGAATTACAGGAAAGAACCTGCTGCACTTGTTTAAGGGAGATGTAAACAGGTCACAGTTCAGCTGGCCCTACTGACAAAAAATCATTTCCGCCACAATCTTGAGAGAACACGAAGTAGTAGGATGGACCTACTCAACTTGGCTTCTAACAAGTTAGATTTCCCCAGAATTGCATTGCTAACAGAAATCTGTTGGATGAGACCACTCATTGGCAAACACAGAGCTTCTCGACACAAGGGGTAGGATCTAGTTCCTCCTTGTCTGTTGATGTACCAAACTACAGATATATTGCTTGCCTGAATCACAATGTCCCAGAAAGGAGACAGTCTTGGAAGGCCTGCAATGTTAAAAGCACTGCTCTCATTTCCAGGACACTAACTGACCTCTTCAGGGGACCATGTGCCTTGGACGTTTTTTCCCATAAAGTGCCCTATCCCCACCCAATCTGGATGCGTCCATGGTCACTACGGCCTTGGGCTGATGAAGAATGAAGGAAAGGCTTTGTAGAATCTGATCTGGATTCACCACCAAAGGTATTTTCTGCACGTTTGGGTAATTCTTATCTGAGCAGACATGTGCTGATGAAGAATTAACTACTGAATGCTAATACCTACTGAAGAATCCACATATAAAATCTTGTCATTGGAACTATAACTACAGTGGCAGATATTGACCCAATACTTTTAGGATTAATCAGGCTGAAACTGTGGAACTGTGAATTATCTTCCTGACCTGGAATCTGATCATCTCTATTCTTGACAGAGAATGGGAAGCTGTCATGGATACTGTGTTGAAAATTGCTCTTATAAATGTCAATTGTCTGAGAGGGTTCTAACAGAGATTTGCTGCAATTTCTGGTTATCCCTAAATGGGAGCAAGTCTGGAATCCCAGGTCTTGAGGTCTTAACATGAGATGCCCAGTCAAAGTGATAATGAGCAAGTCATCCAAGTACAGAAACACTTGGAATCCTTGCAGTCTCAAGTGAGCTGCTACTACTGCCATGCATTTGGTGAACACCCTGGGGCTACCATGAGGCCAAAAGGCAATGCTCTAAACTAATGACTGGCTTCCAGCCAGAAGCACAAGTATCTTTGAGATTCTCTGTTCATTTTTATGTGATAGTACGCATCCTGTATGTCTATATAGCACAACCAGTACCCCTGCACAAAAAGAGCAGAATGGAGTGAACCTTGACTGTCCGGAACTTGCTGTGAGTTTTTCAGACTGCGGAGATCCAAAAATCAATCTTCAGTCGCCTGTTTTCTTTGGCATTAGAAAGAATACAGAATAAGTTCCACATTCTAGCTAATCTGGTGGGACCTTGTGAATGACGTTATTCTACCAGCTTTTATATTTCTAGTGCTGCTGCTTTCCTCTGACTGAGTGGTACATCTGGAATTATGCATACAGATGGAGGTGTTATGGAAAAGGGAATTATATATCCTCAGGAAACAATCCTCTGCATCCATGTATCTTTTGTAATGTCGAGCCAGGCTCTTTGGTGCAGGGATAAATGACTGCAAGCTGCATCCAGAGGTGGACAATCAGTCCTCCTTTCTGGAGTGCTGGTAGGGTCTTGTCAGAGAAGGAATCTCTGGACAACTGGTTCTGTAGGCCTTCTCTGCCGCGAGGGCAGTGACTTCCGCTGGTGTTCCCCCTCTGCCCCTGGGGGGAATAATCTCCATAGGGTTCTCGGAAACAATCCGGGGACTTTCTGAACCACAGTTTCCAATCTGGTCATCGATTCCTGGAAAAGGCCCTTTGCAGGGATGAAAAATGTACTCCCACTGAAGAGATGGTCTTTCATCGTGCTCCTTTACTTTAGGGCCAAGCAAACAGCTTCTGTCAAAAGGTGCTCTGACAAAAGAGGACTTGGACTCCACAAAGTCACACAAGCACAACCAGGCATGCCTTTTAATGGATATGCCCGAACCCATCATCCTTCAGGTCTTTGGTGCAGGGATAAATGACTGCAAGCTGCATCCAGAGGTGGACAATCAGTCCTCCTTTCTGGAGTGCTGGTAGGGTCTTGTCAGAGAAGGAATCTCTGGACAACTGGTTCTGTAGGCCTTCTCTGCCGCGAGGGCAGTGACTTCCGCTGGTGTTCCCCCTCTGCCCCTGGGGGGAATAATCTCCATAGGGTTCTCGGAAACAATCCGGGGACTTTCTGAACCACAGTTTCCAATCTGGTCATCGATTCCTGGAAAAGGCCCTTTGCAGGGATGAAAAATGTACTCCCACTGAAGAGATGGTCTTTCATCGTGCTCCTTTACTTTAGGGCCAAGCAAACAGCTTCTGTCAAAAGGTGCTCTGACAAAAGAGGACTTGGACTCCACAAAGTCACACAAGCACAACCAGGCATGCCTTTTAATGGATATGCCCGAACCCATCATCCTTCAGGTACGTTCAGCCGTATGAGAGACGAGCCTCACAGAGGAGTTAGTGATCGATAGTAGGGTAGCCAACTGTGAGGCTACAGGAGACAGACTCAGAAGTACTGGTCCCAGAGAGGAAATCTGAAACATCCTTAATCACATCCCTCTGTATTCTTGTGAAGTGTGCCAAATAATTCAGCTATCTGAGTGTAAAGACTACTGAAGCACAACACAAATTCCCCAAATTTGTTTAATATTCTTGACTCCCTGGTAGGGGGATGGACAAAAGAACTGTGCACTGTGAGTTCTTTTTGGTGGCCGCTGCCATGACCATGGACAGGTACTCCTTTGCTTCAAAATTCCTTTTCTGCAGGTGGCTCCAAAATTCGGTTAGTCTTTTGTCTGGTTCCTTCCAAGCCTGCCTACAATCAAATCAATAAGCTAGTCAGTGGGCGGAGTCACCCAAGAAGTAGATGAGCCAGACACAAATGTCTCCAGAAATAAAAATTTCTCTTTGGAAGGGTTATCGGTAGGATGTCTCCAA